>NC_084618.1:41987840-42147840 GCF_033978795.1 Nerophis ophidion
CTAGTGGTTAGAGTGTCTGCCCTGAGATCGGTAGGTTGTGAGTTCAAATCCCAGCCGAGTCATACCAAAGACTATAAAAATGGGACCCATTACCTCCCTGCTTGGCACTCAGCATCAAGGATTGGAATTGGAGGTTGAATCACCAAAAATGGTTCCCGGGCGTGGCAATGCTGCTGCCCACTGCTCTCCTCACCTCCCAGGGGGTGATCAAGGGTGATGGGTCAAATGCAGAGGACAAATTTCACCACACCTAGTGTGTGTGTGACAATCATTGGTACTTTAACTTTAACTTCACTGAATGCTCAGGGTGTTTTTGCGTTTGCTCACACACATAAAAACGTAGAGGGAACATTGCTTATGGAGATCCCAAATACATAAAAACACGTACCAACAGGTAAGAAAAGGTTCTATTGAATAATAGGAACCCTTAAAGACTGAGCATCTTTGCTGGTGACAGCCAAGTCTCTAATTGGTCCCAGGCCTCACAAAATACAAAATTACAAAAAACCTTAACACATTTTCCTTTTTGCGCTTTGGTACAGGGAGGAACCTCCAACATTGCTTGCATTGACATTGCCGTAAGAGTCACTAAGTGGAAATACTTTGTCACATGCTGGGTAATTCCTCTCAGTTGGAACTTGGCTGTTATCTGCCGAAAGCCCAGACGAAGGTTGTTCTGCCAAAAGTTGGTCAACTTAATAGTTGCAGTAAAGATAGTCATGGACATTTGCAATTTTGCATTGCCTTTTTCCCATTATTGTCATTCCACATTGCTAATGTCAAAGGCTCACAGATGTGGAGCTGTGTTATTCGTGCATAAACCGTTCTAATTTCCGCTTAATGTGAAAGTAAACACAGGGTTTTTTTTTGCCATGACACTAGAAGTTACTGTTAAACTGGAAACAGATGTCCGCTTGGTAAATATTGATCGCCTCAACGTGATAAAAATTGGATAACTAACCCACTGTAATATATAGACACACATAAGACATGTTTTAGGCCAGACATATGTAAATACGCTTAAAAAATGTGCCACATAGTGAAGCCGCAGTATTTGAAGCATGATGTGGCGAGGGTCACCTGTAGTCCATTTTGCATCGAAATCTTAAAGACCTGTTTGTTCATCAATCAATTCCACCCATTGAAACATTTTGAAATCAATTACAATGCCCATCCTTGTGGACAGTGTGGCATCCAAAGTTTGTTTTAATAACACATCTCTTTCCAAATGTGCATATCAATAGGTTCTCCACTGAGTAACCAGCCGGTATTGATCGCCGTACAACGCCAGATGCCTCAGACGACCATGAAGCCAGTGACCTACACCATGGCAACACCGGCCATTGTAACAACAGTTAGCCCCACACCCAGCATGCAGACTGTGCACGTTGTCCACCAGATCCCAGCAGTCACCATGACAGCTGGTACGCTAAAGACAGACCCTCAGGAGAACGGAAGAGGAGACCATCAAGAGATTAAAGGTTTGAACACCCTTTTAATAAAGATTGTAATTCGATCTGTTGTCTGTGAGCTGACTACTGTCCCCCTTGTTAACAGTGAAAATGGAGTCGGTGACATCTATTACTACCTCGTCAAAAGGCGGAGTCAGTCACATCATCCAAAGCTCTCAGGCCACTCCCATGGCCACAGTAACCATCATGCAACAGACTCCGCGTGGCCAGCACCAGCTTCCTATAAAGGCCATCACACAGAATGGGACTCACCTGGTTTCTATCAATTCCACGGCTAACACAGGTGACTCCCTGACTCTGTGATTTATTTCAGTAGGTTTCAAAAAGTTATTTTCTTATGATAAAAAGTCACTTATAAATTCAGTCTGTAATTTATTAATTTTGATGATTTTACATTTTGTACATGGCTTCCGCGGGTGTATTTCGAATACTTAAAGGGGAACATTATCACAATTTCTGAAGGGTTAAAACCAATAAAAATCAGTTTCCAGTGGCTTATTTTATTTTTCGATATTTTTCTCAACATTTTACCCATCACGCAATATCCCGAAAAACGGCCTCAAAGTGCCTGATTTGGACGTCGTTATATCCACCGATTCAACAGATTACGCATGTATTGAAACAGATGGTTGGAGTATGGAAGCAGGTAGCGAAAACGAAATTAAAGAAGAAACAGAAGCTTTTGAGCCATATCACGACAGACAGCGGCACGGGAGGAAGCGCGGACGAATTAGGCGATGGCCTTCTAACCAACGATTGGTACGTGTTTGTTTGGCATTAATGTGAATTGGTGAATTATATTTATATAGCGTTTTTCTCAAGTGACTCAAAGCGCTTTACATAGTGACACCCAATATCTAAGTTACATTTAAACCAGTGTGGGTGGCACTGGAAGCAGGTGGGTAAAGTGTCTTGCCCAAGGACACAACGGCAGTAACTAGGATGGCACAAGCGGGAATCAAACCTTCAACAGTTGCCGGCACGGCCACTCTACCAACCGAGCTATGGGTGGAAGGAAAGGCTGGATGCAAATATAGCTACAAATGAGGCATAATGATGCAATATGTACATACAGCTAGTCTAAATAGCATGTTAGCATCGATTAGCTTGCAGTCATGCCGTGACCAAATATGTCTGATTAGCACACTCCACATCAACAAAACTCACCTTTGTGATATCGTTGACTTTATCGTTGGAAATGCATCTGCTTTGAGTGTCACAAGATATCCACACATTCTTGCCATCTCTGTGCCATCTCTGTCATAGTACAGCTGTCGTCGGTAAAGTGTGCAGAACAAACGAGAGACTTTCGCATCTTTTGACCACTGTTGCAACTTGAATCCGTCTCTGTTCGTGTTGCTACACCCTCCGACAACACACCGACGAGGCATGATGTCTCCAAGGTACCGGAAAACAGTCGAAAAAACGGAAAATAACAGAGCTGATTTGACTTGGTGTGTAATGTGTTTGAGAAAATGGCGGGTCGCTTCACGATGTGACGTCACGGGTGAAAGGTCATTGCTTCGACTGAACAATTGAAAGGCGTTTAAATCGCCAAATTCACCCTTTTAGAGGTCGGAAATTGGTTAAAAAAAAACATATGGTCTTTTTTCTGCAACATCAAGGTATATATTGACGCTTACATAGGTCTGGTGATAATGTTCCCCTTTAAAGTATGTCCTCAGCACGGACATGCTGCCTCTGATCCAGACAACCCTGTGCGTATAGCTTACGACATGGCAATTCAACTACATAATGAAGAGGGCCGCAGTTTCAGAAGCCCAATGGCCGGTCGTCGAAATGTGGATGTTTGGTCAGAAAGTGCCTTCGCATGTTATATTTCTTTGAGACTGCGCTTACTTAATTGCTAAGTGAACTAATCGGCTTACATACTGCACTGTCAAATAATTAATTATTCTGCTCTCACTACTCGTTCCCAGCGTGTGCAGATAGTTCAAAGCAAGAAGGAAAAAAATGCTCAGTTATTTTTTTGCTTATTGATGTTCCTTCTCTTGAATTTTCCTTCCTTAGTTTTATTCCTTTACACTTCTTCCTTCATTTATTTTTTGTAGGACTGAAAATATAAACATAACAATAAACAACACAATTATAACATTCATTGTGTATTTTACATAAATAAAATAGGTTTAGGGTTAATATTTTCACACAATAAATTACAAATGTTTACACATGTAGAGATTACATAATGTTCCAACACCAAACATTCAGTAAATGTCCATGCACCAAATTAGTCAGATTTTTTTAAATAGTTTGGCTCTAAATAAACCTCATGAATACACCTTAATCCGACCTTGTCCGGTCTTTGAAAAGTCGGACTAACACATCTGGATTATGCGAAACCAGGTCTCTCGAGGGTGTGTGGGCGGCCGGAGAGGACCCTTTGTATCGCACATGCGCCAATCTCGACGCGTGGGATACAACCTGGAAGCAGATACCATTTAATAATAACATAGCAACAATTGTAATTAAGAAGAGATTGTTTATTTGGTTCTCAAATTAAAACATACAGAACATTTGGAAGTGATCCAATGATAGAAAAGAAGAAACAGAAATTTATTTAGGAAGGTAGCTAAGGAAATGTAAAATGTTTTAATTTGGACTCCAAAACAAAATACAAATGAGATGAAAGATTATGAATCAGGTATATTAATAAAGCGTACACAAACCTCTTCATGCTAGATTTGTGCACTCCAAACTGATTAACAATAACTCTGTATTCATGTAAAAACCCAAATTTTTAAGGTGTGGCGGCTAATATGTTGCCATGGCGCACTGCCACAATCAAATACATTAGAGGGAAACCCTGAAAAGTATTGGGCAATACTACAAATGTGGGTGTCAATACAATACCAAGGAGTTATAGAGTAAGTATTGGTGATATTACTGCCATCCCCTTCATCACCCCCTGGGAAGTAGGGGAGCAGTGGGCAGCAGCGGTGCCGCGCCCAGGAATAATTTATGGTGATTTAACCCCCAATTCCAACCCTTGATGCTAAGTGCCAAGCAGGGAGGTAATGGATCATGTTGAATGTATTTTCTATGGATTTTTATAGTCTTTTGTATGACTTGTAATTTTGTCATTTTATTTGTGTTGACAATAGTGAGAGGAAACAGGACGGTCTAAAAAATCTATTAAATATTTACATTATTTATTTATTCTCTTAATAATACGCTATTGTTAAAGTAAAAAAGTCAATAATACACAAAATGCATAAAAAAAAGTCCTCCTTTATCCAGAGACTTATTCAACTACTTTGTAAACTAACATACTCCACAAAAAAATTATTTTGTTGTAACAATAAGAAGAATGATCACATAAGCATTGATCATTTACTGATACTGCTTGTTTTTTTTTTTTTTACACTATTGATGTTTGGATTGATCCAGCTTTGCCTATTATTTAAAATTTAGCAGCCTGCTTAACCATTTAGCTGCTTATATTTACCAAAAAAAAGTGCAAAGTGGAACTTTCTTTCTTGGAAAAATAGATTCCATCAATGAAATGTTTTAATAACTTACACACAACACACCGTCACAATAACTGATAGGAAATGTTCATATGGTTACATCTTGATCGCTGATTATGCTAGATTTTTTTTTATTAACTGTTACCACACTTTTAAGTGTTTGGGTGGATATCTTATCATTTTACTAGTAACTCTGCTTCTGCCTCCTCACTAGCCCTGAAGATATGAGAAAGTAAATGGCACGGTCAAATGGATAACTCCGTGACAGCGTATCAATTAAAATGTCATTTTGTGACACGTCACCAGTAACCAATCTCTGTCAATAAATTGTTTTTGTTGACTGTTGATTATGTCAAGTAATCGTAATGGCACTACTATCATAGGGCTTTAGGGGTATTTGACTTCAAAGTTTCCACCAAACAAGTCAATTCTATTAAACGATGGAGGACATCAGGAGCCAAAGAAGGCAAAATGTCTCACATTTTTTATACTCCCATGCAGCTGTTGCAAACCCTCTCCACCTTCTGGCCACACACGCTTCCGCCTCGGCATCCCTCCCTACCAAGAGGCAAAACGGTGAAATGCAGGAGCCACCTGCTTCAAAGAAGGCGAAGACGCAGGAGGACATCAAGGAGGAGTCTTCAACTGTCAATGGTAACAGTGGCTGTGCTGCAGACGGCGCTGGAGAAGAGGCAGTCAGTGAAGCTGTAGGGAACAAGTAACCCTCCTTTTCTCTCCAACTGCCTCCTGAGCCCTGCCTCCCTCTACACATTGACCCCTTCGCCATTCACACTCTTGACATTTTCACCTTCACTGATTTTCATCTACTCCAAGGTGCCAAAAAAAGAGAACAGATTACTGGAGAATTGCCTTTTTTTCTTTTTTGTGGAACTAATAAACCCAACAATTCCCCCTGAAGCACAGAAAAAGAACAACAATAGACATTTAAAAAAAAATCCAGATGAATTGTTTTGACTGAAAGTTGACGACAACCTCAGCCCTGGTAGCATTATAGCACTTACGAATTTGTGTCGGATTGAAACACGCCACTGAGAGAAAGTCATACCTGTAGAGAAGCGTGTGAACATTCCCATCTTTGGCAGCTAGCCTACCTTGACCTACTTGTGAGGATATATGTATATGCATATACAATATGTGTATATATGTATGTATATATATATACACATATATATATGTATGTATGTGTGTGTGTGTGTGTATATATATATATATATATTTGTGTGTATATATATATATATATATATATATGTATATATATATGTATATATGTGTATATATGTATGTATATATGTATATATATATATGTATATATATATATGTGTGTATATATATACAGGTATGTATGTGTACACATATATATTTATATATGTATGTATATATGTATACATATGTGTATATATGTATGTATATATACATATACTGTATGTGTGTACATGTTTATATAATGTATGTATATGTGTATATACACGTATATGTGTATATATATATCATGGATATATATGTATGTATGTGTATATATATATATATATATGTATGTGTGTATATATATATCATGGATATCATATATGTATATATATATATATATATATATATATAGATATATTTGTGTGTCTTTCCAGTTTTGCTCAATTTCTCCAAGAACAGAGATTCATTAGTGGACTCATGTTGAACACTAAAAAAAGTCACAAATTCTTGTGTAAGTGGACTTTTTTGGGTGAAATGAATGTAGTCTCCTTTTCTGTTTGTTTTTTAAGAGAACACTAATTGAGTGGATGCTGTTCTACTCATTCATGACATTTGTTTTTCCACCACTGTACATGTAAAGACTTGTCTTATTTTACAATGAGAAGATAAAACCAGAGTATATATTCCTGTGTATGTGACCGTATTCTTCATTGAGATTGCATGTTAAACAGATCTAGAGATATCATCTACCTGAGCTGATTATCTGAACTGAAGAAGTTCTGACTGTGCTTCTTGATTCTGACCAGTGCTGCACTTAACCCTATTTTAGTTGTTTATCATTTGAACTATTGTGGCAGTCTCTTTGCTAAATGCAATATTATGTTATAAAAGAGTTGAATCATATTGTGTTCACAAATAAATATATCTTCTTGGTGGGTATATACAGTGGATATGGAAAGTATTCAGACCCCTTAGGTTTTTTTTTCTTCTTTGTTTCATTGTAGCCATTTGCCAAAAGCAAAAAAGTTACACTCAGCATCCCATCTTGACAGAAGAAAAAACAAAAATATATAATTTTTTTTTTGTAATTTTAAGTGGCGGCATCCTCTGCGCTAATACAGCAATGAGTGTTCTTGGGAATTGAATCAACTTTTTCACACCTGGATTTGGGGATCCTCTGCCATTCTTCCTTGCAGATATTCTCCAGTTGTGTCAGGTTATATGGTGAATGTTGGTGGACAGCCCATTTCTCCTCAATTGAGTTTTGGTCAGGGCCCTTTCTTGGCCAGTCAAGAACAGTCACAGAGATGTTCTGATGACACTCCTTTTGTTATTTTAGCTGCATCTTTAGGGTCACTGTCTTGTTGGAAGGGGAACATTCTGCCCCGTCTGAGGTCCTGAGCGCTCTGGAAGGAGTTTTTTTTCCCAGGATATCGCTGTAATTGGCCGCATTCATCTTTCCTTCAATTGCAACCATCATCCCGTGGCTGCAGCTGAAAAACACCCCCATAGCATGATGCTGCCACCACTGTGTTTCACTGTTGGGATTGTATTGGGCAGGTGATGAGCAGTGCCTGGTTTCCTCCACACGTACTGCTTAGAATGAGTGCCAACAAGTTCAATCTTGGTCTCATCAGACCAGATAATCTTATTTCTCATAGGAAGTCCTACGTGTGTTGTTGTTTTTTTCGTTGGGGGGGGGGCAAACTCTATGCAGGCTTTTATATGTCTTGCACTAAAAAGACACGTATGTCGGGCCACTCTGCCACTAACCCAGATTGGTGGAGGGTTGCAGTGATAGTCGACTTGGTACAACTATCTGCCATCTTCCCACTGCAGCTCAGCTACAGTGATCTTTTGGTTCTTCACCTCTCTCACCAAGGCTCTTGTCCCACGATTGCTCAGTTTGGCAGGACAGCCAGGTTCAGGAAGAGTTGTGGGCTTCCCAAATGTCTTCTATTTAAGGATTATGGCGGCCACTGTGCTTCTTAGGAACCTTGAGTGCTGTAGAGATAATATTTTGTAACCAGTTTTTTGTAAGATCTGTGCTTTGCCACAATTCTGTCTCTGAGCTCCTTGGGCAGGTCCTTCGACCTCATGCTTCTCATTTGCTCTGACACGAACTGTGAGCTGTAAGGTTTTATATAGTCAGGTATGTGCCTTTCCTCATCAAGTCCAATCAGTTTAATTTAACGCAGCTGGATGCCAAATGAAGGAGCAGAACCATCTCAAAGAGGTTCAGAAGAAATGGACACCATGTGAGTTAAATACGAGTGTCTCAGAAAAGGGTCTAAATACTTGTGGCCATGAGATATTTCAGTTTTTCTTTTTTATTAAAGTTCTGTTTTCCTCTGTCAAGACGGGGTGCTGAGAAATAAAATGGCCTGTTTTGATTTTAGCAAATGGCTGCAATGAAACAAGGAGTGAAACATTTAAAGGGGTTTGAATACTTTCTATAACCACAGTGTATGAGTATATATACATATGTGTGCACATATATATACATATATATAAATATATATATATATATATAAATGGGTTGTACTTGTATAGCGCTTTTCTACCTTCAAGGTACTCAAAGCGCTTTGACACTACTTCCACATTTACCCATTCACACACACTGATGGAGGGAGCTGCCATGCAAGGCGCCAACCAGCACCCATCAGGAGCAAGGGTGAAGTGTCTTGCTCAGGACACAATGGACGTGACAAGGTTGGTTCTAGGTGGGATTTGAACCAGTGACCCTCGGGTTGCGCACGGCCACTCTCCCACTGCGCCACGACGTCCCTATATATATATATATATATATATATATATACACACACACACACATCTGTGTGTATATATATATACACGTGTGTGTATATATATATATACACACACACACGTGTGTATATATATATACACACACACATATGTGTATATATATACACGTGTGTGTGTATGTATATATACACATATATGTATGTATAATTTCTATATATAATGTATGTATATGTGTATATATTATATATACGTGTGTATATATCTATATATATGTATAAATGTGTGTGCGCGTAAGTGTTTATATATAAGTGTGTGTAGATGTGTATTTATACTCATGTATATGTACCTTATATGTGTGTCTATATACATTTGTATATAAACATATGTGTACATATATACACACCTATTTATGTATATACATATATGTATATATACATATAGACGTGTATATATATTCATGTATTTATATATATGTTTATACATATGTATATGCATATTTATGTATGTGTATATACGTGTGTATACATAAATACACACATGTATATGTACATGAGTGTATACATGTATACATATAACCACACATATAAACAAATATATATATATATACATGCGTATTTGTGTGTATGTATTTGTACATACTGAATGTGTATATGTATACATACATAAATAACATATAAATATGTGTATATATACATATAGATGTGTATATATATATATGTATATATATAATATGTATATATATATATGTATATATATATATATATATACATACATATATATACATATTATATATATATACATAAATACATATATAAATATTATATATATATATAAATATTATATATATATATATATATATATATATATATATATATATATATATATATATATATATATATATATATATATATATATACATACAAGTATGTACATATACCCATCACCCTTGCTCACCTCCCAGAGGGTGAATAAGGGTGATGGGTCAAATGCAGAGAATAATTTCGCCACATCTAGTATGTGTGTGACAATCATTGGTACTTTAACTTTAATATGTGTGTATATGTGTACATACATATATTTATATATAAACATATTTACATCTACATGTGTATGTGTATATATATACACATACAAGCATGTGCATATATGTGTATAAGTGTACATACATATGTTTATGTATAAACATATATACATCTACATGTGTGAGTGTGTATATATATACATTTGTGCGTACTGTGTGTATATGAAGGTGTACATATATAAACATAAATGTGTATATACATATATCTATATATACATACAGATGTGTTTATCTAAATACATAAAGACGTATATATAGATGTGAATACATATATAATAATATACATATAGATGTATATATACATCTACGTTTATACATAGATGTGTAGAAATGTTTATATACATACATATAAATTTATGTGTGTGTGTGTGTGTGTGTTTACACAGAGCCTATTTATTTGTGTCCTCTGTTGACAATTATTTTGGTGTATATATTTGTCACTTTAGAGGAATACATGTGATATCTGACAAGTATATTGAAAATGACGCCTGAGGTTAGTTAACAGAAAACTAGGTTTACGTTCACTTTTCTTCCCCCAACACACATTTCTTTGTGGGGTAATTAACATGTTGAATGTATTTTCTATGTTAAGTAATGATTTTAATAAATAAATATTTGTCAAATGCTCCTGCTGAAGAAGAGTTGGAAGCTTGGGGGGAGGGGGGGCGGCTTTGATGACAAAATCTTTAAAGGCCTACTGAAATTAGATGTTCTTATTTAAACGGGGATAGCAGGTCCATTGTATGTGTCATACTTGATCATTTCGCGATATTGCCATATTTTTGCTGAAAGGATTTAGTAGAGAACATCCACAATAAATTTTGCCGCTTTTGTTCGCTAATAAAAAAGCCTTGCCTTTACCGGAAGTAGCAGATGATGTACGTGTGACGTCACGGGTTGTAGAGCTCCTCACATCCTCATATTGTTTACAATCATGGCCACCAGCAGCTAGAGCTATTCGGACCGAGAAAGCAACAATTTCCCCATTAATTTGAGCGAGGATGAGAGATTTGTGGATGAAAATAGTGAGAGTTAAGGACTAGAAGAAAGAAGAAGAAAAAAAATTGAAGGCAGTGAGAGCGATTCAGATGTTATTAGACACATTTACTAGGATCATTCTGGAAAATCCCTTATCTGCTTATTGTGTTACTAGTGTTTTAGTGAGATTATATAGTACGTCTTACCTGAAAGTCGGAGGGGTGGGGTGACCGCCAGTGTCTCTGAGGGAAGCCAGGGAGGAGCCAAGAGAGTCGCAGCTGCCTCTTTGACAGCTGCAGGAGGAACGACACAAGCTCCGCTCATGTCTACGGTAAGAGCCGACTTTTTACCACAATTTTCTCACCGAAATTTGCCGTTTGACATGTGGTAGAGAAATATGTTCGCTTGGCCGCTATGTTCCATATTAAAGCTTCACTGTCATCTTTAGGGAATGTAAACAAAGAAACACTGGCTGTGTTTGTGTGGCTACAGCCGGCCGCAATGCACCGCTTTCCATCAACATCTTTCTTCTTTGTAGTCTCCATTATTAATTGAACAAATTGCAAAAGATTCAGCAACACAGATGTCCAGAATACTGCAATTAAAGCAGACTACTTTTAGCCGTGATCGATGCTGGAAGAACATGTCCGCTACAACCGGTGATGTCACGCGTACGCTCCATCATACAGTTGATCCTTGATCATTCCGCGACCTTTTCAACAGGATACTTCACGGGAAATTTGAAATTGTAATTTAGTAAACTAAAAAGGCCGTATTGGCATGTGTTGCAATGTTAATATTTCATCATTGATATATAAACTATCAGACTGCGTGGTGGGTAGTAGTGAGTTTCAGTAGGCCTTTAAAGACCCAATGGCCTTCACAAATCAGAGCACAACAGATGAAGGATGTATCCATGAACACCACTGCTGAAGAAATGGTGTTTTTTCCCCCCAAGTCAATCCATCCATTTTCTACCGCTTGTCCCTTTTTGGGGGGTTGCGGGGGGTGCTGGAGGCTATCTCAGCTGCATTCGGGCAGAAGGCGGATTACACCATGGACAAGTCGCCACCTCATCTCAATCCATGTCAATCCACATGGTCTGTTTTGGACCAGCAAAACCACTAAAAGGCCAGAAAACTGGAACATGTTCTCCGTGTTTAGGAAACTTTCTGAAGATATTCAATTACCTGCAGCATTTTTAGAGAGTTAGGCCTCGGGTCAACAAAGCCTTTGTTGACCCGAAACCAGAAAAGGTTTGTATCTATATGCAAATGATACCTTTCATGGTATCGTCAGATCATTTCAGGCGTAGAGAAATGAGTCATATCTTTCCTCGGGCACTGTTCCCCTAGCATTCAAAAAAGCGGTTATTCATCCTCTTCTTAAAAGACCTAACCTCGATCCTGACCTCATGGTAAACTACCGACCGGTGTCTCACCTTCCCTTTATTTCAAAAATCCTTGAAAAAATTGTTGCGGAGCAGTTAAATGAACACTTAGCGTCTAACAATCTATGTGAAACCTTTCAATCCGGTTTCAGGGCAAATCACTCCACGGAGACAGCCCTCGCAAAAATGACTAATGATCTGTTGCTAACGATGGATTCTGATGCGTCATCTATGTTGCTGCTCCTCGATCTTAGCGCTGCTTTCGATACCGTCGATCATAATATTTTATTAGAACGTATCAAAACACGAATTGGTATGTCAGACTTAGCCCTGTCTTGGTTTAACTCTTATCTTACTGATAGGATGCAATGTGTCTCCCATAACAATGTGACCTTGGACTACGTTAAGGTAACGTGTGGAGTTCCCCAGGGTTCGGTCCTTGGCCCTGCACTCTTCAGCATCTACATGCTGCCGCTAGGTGACATCATACGCAAATACGGTATTTGCTTTCACTGTTATGCTGATGACACCCAACTCTACATGCCCCTAAAGCTGACCAACACGCCGGATTGTAGTCAGCTGGAGGCGTGTCTTAATGAAATTAAACAATGGATGTCCGCTAACTTTTTGCAACTCAACGCCAAAAAAACGGAAATGCTGATTATCGGTCCAGCTAGACACCGAACTCTATTTAATAATACAACTCTAACATTTGACAACCAAACAATTAAACAAGGCGACACGGTAAAGAATCTGGGTATTATCTTTGACCCAACTCTCTCCTTTGAGGCACACATTAAAGCATTACTAAAACGGCCTTCTTTCATCTCCGTAATATCGCTAAAATTCGCTCCATTCTGTCCACTAAAGACGCTGAGATCATTATCCATGTGTTTGTTACGTCTCGCCTCGACTACTGTAACGTATTATTTTCGGGTCTCCCCATGTCTAGCATTTAAAGATTACAGTTGGTACAAAATGCGGCTGTTAGACTTTTGACAAGAACAAGAAAGTTTGATCACATTACGCCTGTACTGGCTCACCTGCACTGGCTTCCTGTGCA
This sequence comes from Nerophis ophidion, assembly GCF_033978795.1. Lineage (NCBI taxonomy): Eukaryota > Metazoa > Chordata > Actinopteri > Syngnathiformes > Syngnathidae > Nerophis > Nerophis ophidion. Next base: position 42,001,285 of record NC_084618.1, read on the forward strand.
CTTAAGATGTGACTTTAAGGTTTTACTACTTACGTATAAAATACTACACGGTCTAGCTCCATCCTATCTTGCCGATTGTATTGTACCATATGTCCCGGCAAGAAATCTGCGTTCAAAGGACTCCGGCTTATTAGTGATTCCCAAAGCCCAAAAAAAGTCTGCGGGCTATAGAGCGTTTTCCGTTCGGGCTCCAGTACTCTGGAATGCCCTGCCGGTAACAGTTCGAGATGCCACCTCAGTAGAAGCATTTAAGTCTCACCTTAAAACTCATTTGTATACTCTAGCCTTTAAATAGACTCCCTTTTTAGACCAGTTGATCTGCCGTTTCTTTTTTTTTTCTTCTATGTCCCACTCTCCCTTGTGGAGGGGGTCCGGTCCGATCCGGTGGTCATGTACTGCTTGCCTGTGTATCGGCTGGGGACATCTCTGCGATGCTGATCCCCCTCCGCTTGGGATGGTTTCCTGCTGGCTCGGCTGTGAACGGGACTCTTGCTGCTGTGTTGGATCCGCTTTGGACTGGACTCTCGCGACTGTGTTGGATCCATTGTGGATTAAACTTTCACAGTATCATGTTAGACCCGCTCAACATCCATTGCTTTCCTCCTCTCTAAGGTTCTCATAGTCATCATTGTCACCGATGTCCCACTAGGTCATTATTGTCACCGATGTCCCACTGGGTGTGAGTTTTCCTTGCCCTTATGTGGGCCTACCGAGGATGTCGTGGTGGTTTGTGCAGCCCTTTGAGACACTAGTGATTTAGGGCTATATAAGTAAACATTGATTGATTGATTGATGCTGGACTTTGAAGTACATGAAGGGAAGGATACAGTTGCTGTACAACTGTGTAAAGCTGTTCCCACAGGAAATTTCCTCCATTCAGAATTGCTGGCTAAGGGCCTTCCGTTGACTGGAACTCCATCCATCAGTCTTCTTCCGCTTATCCGAGGTCAGGTAGCGGGGGCGGCAGCCTAAGCAGAGAATCCTAGACTTCACTCTCCCTAGCTGCGTCATCCAGCTCCTCCCAGTAGATCCTGAGGCGTACCCAGGCCAGCTCGGAGAAATAGACCCCTCCAACGTGTCCCGAGTCTTCCCCGTGGCCTCTTACAGGAAGGTGTCTGGGTGTCCTAAACCAGATGCCCAAACCACCTCGTGTCGATGTGGTGGAGCAGCGGCTTTACTCCGAGCTCCCGTATGACAGAGCTTCTCACCGTATCTCTAAGGGAGAGCCCCACCACCTGATGGAGGAAACTCATTTTGGCCGCTTGTACCCGTGGTCTTGTCCTTTTGATCATAACCCAAAGCTCATGACCATAGGTGAGGATAGGAACGTAGATCGACATGTAAATCGAGAGCTTTGCCTTCCGGGTCAGCTCATTCACTATGAAGGCATCACTGCAGACGCTGCATCGATCCGCTTGCTGATCTCACGATCCACTCTTCCCTCACTCGTAAACAAAACTCCCAGCTACTTGAATTCTAACTCGGGGAATCTTCAACCCGCAGATGGCACGCCACCCTTTTCCAGGCGAGAACCATGGACTAATTATTTTGTTGGAGGCAAATATTTGAAATATTTGCATTTGTGCATATGGTCTGTTTTCATCATGTATGTCTCTCTATTTAGCGCTTAAGGTTTTTAATTTGCTTCGGTTTGCGATCATTTCCCCCAATCAAGAGAAAACTTTAAAATGAGTATATTGTTAGAGAAGCTCCAATATCCATTTTCCTATGCAAATAATGCAATTCAAAGTTTTCCTTTTTTCAAAAGACTTTATTTGTAATTCTCGATAGACATACAATATAATAATTGCCCCTCACATTATTTCATACTCTAATATGAACAACTGTAATGTATACAACATGTTGTACCCCCACTGATGCGGGTAAAAAATATATTCCATTGGTGAAGAACACATCCTTGCCCATCTTTCCCTTACACTTGCACCATTTCCCATTGCAGGTGAAGACCGGCACCTCAGTGGTGACCCAGTTCTCCAGTTGACCCAGAAGAACCCAATTACTGCATGTCAGCAATTTAATGCTTTGTACATGGTGAAGTAAACACATGAGTAGATGTCATGTGACTATCCCAAGATGTGGCATTTCCTAAAATATGGGCACTAGTTACAAAGGCTGTTTATTTCCATTAAAGCTCATTTTAGGTACATTTAACAGTCCTCAAGCTATACTAGGGTTTCAAACATTACAATTCAACTGTTTTAAGACACTAAATGTCACAGATTCAATGTTTTTTTTTAAATTAATATACAATATATTGTTTGCTTCGAATCAAAGTGCATTTGTGGTACATAAAAGTGAGTTCTTGTTTACCATGTAACGTCACACGTCTCTGACATGAATTAGGAGTATTTCAGGGGAGAAAAATCCGTCACAAATACCGTATTTTTTGGACAAAAAGTCACAGTTTATTTCATAGTTTGGCCGGGGGTGCGACTTCTACTCAGGAGCGACTTATGTGTGAAATTATTAACACATTACCGTAAAATTTCAAATATTATTATTTAGCTCATTCACGTAAGAGACTAGACGTATAAGATTTCATGGGATTTAGCAATTAGGAGTGACAGATTGTTTGGTAAACGTATAGCATGTTCTATATGTTATAGTTATTTGAATGACTCTTACCATAATATGTTACGTTAACATACCAGGCACCTTCTCAGTTGGTTATTTATGCGTCACATAACGTACACTTATTCAGCCTGTTCACTATTCTTTATTTATTTTAAATTGCCTTTCAAATGTCTATTCTTGGTGTTGAGTTTTATTAAATACATTTCCCCCAAAAATGTGACTTATACTCCAGTGCGACTTATATATGTGTTTTTCCTTCTTTATCATGCATCTTCAGCAGGTGCGACTTATACTCCGGAGCGACTTATACTCCGAAAAATACGGTACCTTCTTTGTGTTTGGTTTGGTCTGTTGTGACGTCCCCCCATGTTAGTGTAAGCAGGGATGGCTCTTATGGGTTAACAGAGAACACTGACTTTACTACAAGGCTCCTCCACTGCAGACCACATTCAGGGCGTTCTGGCATCTTGGATGTAGACTGATCCAGACCTAAGTACTGGTAATATCATCTGAAGTGGGTTTTATCATCAGTCAGTGTTGGATGGAACAACATGCTTGGATTTGCTATCTTAAGTGAGACGTGATCTGTTCAGTGGCATATGATGGAGCTTCATACCATTTTCTATCAAGAGGAAACCCCTTGGCGAGATATCTTTTATAAATATACACATAGTTACACCGACTTGTCTCTGCTGATGCACCAGGGTGTGTTCAGTGTGGAAGAGACGTACTACTACACAGTGCTAGGACAGGCCGCTCATGACACTTAATTCTCCCACGTTTCTCCACCATTTGCCATGAACACGACCTGCCGAGAACAGGAGCTCTGATGCGCTTATATACAAACACGTGTGCATTATCAGTGGTGGACGTCACGTAACTTTACATCAAGCGAGCGTCGGATGATCCACTTGTGCGCTCTTCTTGTAACGTCGATATTTTAAGTCACATCTTTGCATTTTTCTGATATCGAAATCCTGATTAGACTCCGCTATGATCAGATGATTCCTCGCCCCTTTTTAACATGAGTCAATTTGTACAAATATCTCTGCGTAGTGTTCAATAATTTCATTATATATTCCAAGGATAAGTTGATGTGTATTCTACAGTCAGACTTGTTGCAAATACTAATTAAGGAGGAACTGCACTTTTTTTTTTTTTAAATGTTGCCTTAAGTTCACAATCAATATGAAAGACAAGAAGAGAAAAAATTTTTCGGTAACACTTTAGTATAGGGAACATATTCACCATATTTAGTAGCTTATTAAAGTAACAATTAGTTAATTTAGAGTTATTTGGACACTATGGGAACATATAAGGATTAGGGTTACTAATAAGCAATTAGTCTGAGGTTATTGAGGGAAGACTCTTAGTTAATGGCTTACTGGTTGTATAATAAGGCCATGCAGAATAAGGCATTAACAAGTATTTAATAATAACTAATTAAGAGCCAATATGTTACTAATAAGCAACTAATTAATGATGAATATGTGTTCCCCATACTAAAGAGTTACCTATTTTTTTAATGCATTCTAACTCTTAAATGAAAGTCCGCTTACAATGGAAAATCAATGGGATGTCCTTTATTCTGCCCATAAAAGCCTCTAAATAAACATCCAAAAAGTGCCAACAACACCCTTTAAATTTCGTCACTTCAATATTGAAGTATTAGCGGTATTATTATTGTAAGCGCTAACACAGACAGAGTAGGCCTGGATGATGTACCTGGGAAGAGGAAGTCAGGGCTTGTCTGTTTAGGCTGCTGCCCCCGCGACCCGACTTTGGATAAGCAGATGACGACGAATGGATGGAGTGAACTGATGAGGAGCGATTGCAATACAGCAAATAGGCTATGTCGCACGTGTAAATACTGAATAATATTATTCACTAAATTTAAGTGACTCAGTAATATGAAATTCTTACAATATTTTACTTGTGACTTAAAAATAACGACATTACAGTGAAGGCGCAAAGTGGGGCAAACATTTGGTGAGCATATTTAACATTGTTCTAATTGTGTGCTAAGACTCATAGATTGCATATTGAAGACAGAAGAGAGGAAACAAGACAAACATTATTTCCCCTGACAAGCACATTTTGTACATAAATTACTGTGTGTCTGTTTTCATGAGCACCATCACTCATTTGGTAGATTGCCTTTTTGTGTCCAGTAAGTGAGGTTAAATAAGGTGAAGGGTTGGCTAACCAATATGTATATCATTGCACCTCTCTTCTTGACCATGTGTCTAAGCTGATTAGGAGACCAGATGGTGAGTCAGCGTCGAGCCCGCTGCACTGTCGGAGAGTGGAACCCACCTTCTCCGGACTCCCTCAGTCCACATACATGGGAGAGATGGGGGAGGCAGGGAACTGATCCAGGATGCGGCAGACGTAAGTGGCAACATCCACACAACGCTCTTCATACATGAGGATGAACGGATGTTTCTGCGGGACAGTTAATGTCAAGACAAGAAAATTATTATCATAAATAGATCATACATGTTGAGAGACTTTTTGAGACTTGAACTAGGGCTGGGCGATATTGGCTTTTATTAGTATCGCGATATTTTTATGCCATACTGCGATATACGATATATATTAAGATATTTTGCCTTGGCCTTGAATGAACACTTGATGCATATTATCACAGCAGTATGATGATTCTATTTGTCTACATCAAAACATTCTTCTTCATACTGCAATAATATATTCTCATTTTAAACTTTCATGCAGAGAGGGAAATCACAACTAAGTCAATTGGCCAAAACTGTATTTATTAAATACTCTTCATTCTGTCACGGGTGACTTTTTAAATGAAAGAACAAACTAATAGTGTTGCTTCCTTTTTGTAGTAACACTTCTGCTGCATACTTTGCATATTGCTGTTGTCTGCTGAATATCTTCCCACTTGAAGCCAAACTACCAGATGGTGGATCCCCTGATCTTTATTTTGGGCATTTATTGTTCTTCCTCCATTTGTGGTCAGTCTCGCACCATCTCTCTCTTGTATTGTCACAAGCTCCGCTCCGCTCGACCTGCCTCAGCTAACGTTAGCCATGCTGCTACCTCTCTGGTCGGCGAGAGCGTATGACGCTAGACGCTAGACGCGCGAGAGTATGTGACGTATGTAAGAAGGCGGGCTTGTTTTCCGTCTCTGTGAGAAGGAGACACGAGAAGGAGTGAGAACTGCCTGTTGTGTAAAGCTCGCAACTAAAAGCAACTGCGTGAGAACATATAATCGAATATTACGATATAGTCATTTTCTATATCGCACAGAGACAAACCTGCGATGTGTCGTTTATATCGATATATCGCCCAGCCCTAACTTGAACACCTTTTTTAGATGGCCAATTCTGAATCGTGGTCATTTGCAGTTATTAAAAAGCTAATAGGGACACCCAACATATGAAGACATCAAAATGCAGTCCAGCAGAATATGACTTAGTTATTGTGCATGCCCACTGTCCAGGTCGCAAAGGATTGTGGGATTTGTTTGCATGGAGGCACTGAAAGGGGAAATGCACTTTTTAAAAAGTCATTCACAATCATTATGAGTAAATAGATGTATTTATTTTAATGCATCCCAACTCGTAAATCAATGTAAATAAAAGTCTGCTTACAATGGAGTTAATGGGAGGTCCTCTATTTAGCACATAAATCCCTCTAAATAAACATCTAAAAAGCGGCAACAATACTCCGTCTACATTTCGTGACTTGAATATTAACTTAGTATTAGTGATATTGTTATTATACGTGCTAACACAGACCGACTATTTATTGCAGCAATTTGATCACAAAGAGGTTACTAGCTTGTGCTGCTTTCTCGCCTCATAGCTTGTGAAAGTTTTATAAACAATCATAAATAATTACTCTCACCTGTATATTAGAAGGAGGTGGAAATAAACTGAAAAGTTGGTCAATTTTGACAGCCAATTTAGACCTAGAAATGGCGAGAACGACATGAAAAAGAGCGCTTGTTACCCTCCCCCTTTTCTTCATAAGGATTATGAGTAATTTTTCATCTCAACGGGAATATAAAAACATCCTATCAGTCAACATCCTAATGACAGCAGATAACGTACAGTTAGTGATGTTTTATTATGTTTGTTGGCTCTCAAAGTCTGCAGTGATTAATAATCAGTGATGATGTAAAAAAAAGAAGAAAAAAAAAGCATACATAATGTTTTTTTTATTAATTCACAGTGTATGCTTAAAAATAATAAAAATATGTAAATATTAAATGTTACTATACATTTTACTACATTACATATATACTTACATCATGTATATAAAACACTACAAGAGGTGTTTGGATGTTTTTAGGGGCTTTATAGGCAGAATAGAGCGACTCCCTTAGGCTCCGTAAGCATATTTATAATGCGTAAGAAAAAAGGAAAACATGTTCTTGTCTCACATAAAGATTGTGAATGATAGGCATGCTTAAAAAAGTGCAGTTCCCCTTTAAGGTTTCCATTTGTGTAGTTTGTTTAGGAAACACATGTAATAGGACCCCCTTGAAAACACGATGCTGCATCTTAAGGGACTAGCCCAAATAAATTTAAATTAATGGTAGGCCCTATCCAGCTCATTACCTTTTAAAATAATATTGTCTACATATATACATATATATACACACATACAGATATACACATATATATATATATATACAGTATATACATACACATACATACATATACATACAAACATACATATATGTGTGTATATACTGTGTATATATATGTATATTGGAAAAAATATGCATATATATCTACATACATATACATTCTTTTATATACATTTTTGTTTGAGAATTGTATGTATTGGAGAATTACATGCCAGCATATAGCATTTTATTTCATTAAAAAAAATCATTCAAGCCAAGCAATTTAATAATTTTGCATTTGTTCCCTTACTGTACCCAAAATGAACCAAACTGTTATTTTAAAAATGTAATGTATGTACCCTGATTATAGTGTACCCTAACATTCTTGGTACCGAAGGTCACATATTTAACGGCCCGACGCACACTCTAAAAATGCTATTAAAAATAATGTTGAATAAAAAAGCAAATAGGTGTAAAGCAATAGGAAAATGTGAAAATGTTGACGTCAAAATTGGGAAGGCAAGTTTTTTTCTATTTTTAAACTAATACAGATCATTTCCTGCTTTTCAAGAATGATACAGATTACCAAATGGCTTTAGCGCATTTTTGGCAACAGGTGTCTTCAACAGGTTTTTAAACATGTCGGCCTTTCAGGTGGCTTATGACCTGTGATTGGTTGACGCGTTATGTGTCGACAATGACCTCAGGGGAAGCTTACCACACGAGTAAGGGAAAAGGAGCCCCTAATTTGCTCATCCTAACCCGCCTACAGAACAGTACACATGATCTCGCCTCACTGGAGCATTTTTTTTGGTTTATGTCCCTGTTATCAGAGCTTTAGCGCTATGAGATTTATCGCTGTGATGTGATTCCTCATGTCCGTACAATAATTCTATGTCTGGTATTTATGGTGCACCCCTACAAATCACACAAAGCTGACATGCAGGCTGTTCTTTTTTTAAATGTACACATTGTATTGGCTTTTAAAATGTAATACATCACAATGGCCACCACATTCTTTGATTTTTCAGAATGTGGCCCTCATTCTACAGCCACAAAATCAAAGAAGTAAAGTGTTCTTCAGTTATTGACATCAAGAACTTACCAAAAGCTCCTTGTACTTTGGCCGTTTGGATTCATCCTTTGTAAGGCTGGGAGAGAATAGTACAAGATTAGAATCCACACAGGCCCAGTCCGCCTAACTGAAGGTTTGAAAAGGAAACTGTTAAATTTTGTTGTGCTCTGTGATGATCCTTAAATGATAATTAACCCTTGAGTCTCCCTTGACCAAAAAACGGCCCTCTTTGCAAAGTTATTCTAAGTAAGAGAATCATTTACTGCATTTTGCCCTTTCTCCCCACATTGGTCACCATTTAAAAACATGTTTTTCAATACACTGAAAACCTGACGTATTTTAATGCTTTCGCCACAAATACTGAATGGATCCAAGCACCTCCATCCCAAACACAAGAAAATATTTTTGGGGGGTAATTAAACTTCTCAACCACTAGTTAATGTGAGATACCTCCAATGTTTTTGCATAGTTGTTCATTCACATTGAAAAGTCTGCCAACAGATGACTTAAATGCAGTAAACAATGATTGTGATTATTGCTAGAGGTGTGTAAATGTGTTCTGAAGACATGTTATGTCCATTGTCAGTATGTAAACGCACAATGGCACCACTAAACCACTGGATGATGACAGATTATGTGGTTATGCAAATTGAAATGCATGGAGTCTTCAACGTTATTTACATTAAGCGTTGGGTTTCAGCAAAAAAAGGCGCCATCCGATTATAACCGCTTGTCTATTTTGGGGTCGCAGGGGGTAATGGAGCCTATCCCAGCTGCACTCGAGCAGAATGCGGGTTACACACTGGACAGGTCGCCATGTCAATGCAGAGACAACATTCACACTCACATTCACACACTAGGACCAATTAAGTGTTGCCAATCAACCTATCCCCAGGTGCATGTCTATGGAGACGGCAGGAAGCCGGAGTACCAGGGAGAACATGCAAACTCCACAGAAGGACACTGAGCAGGGGGACTTTGTCGCAGGGAGGGGCAAGCGCTAACCACTGTCCCGCCGTGCCGAAACTTAATCTCAAATATTCTACTTTATAACACATTTTTGGAAAATATTGCATATTTAGTTTTTCCCCATAATAAAAGCTTTGTTTTAATGTTTTGTTTATTTTTTTTTAAAAAGACAAAATAAAGACATGAAAAAAGTATACAAAAAAATTAAATCTATGTATAGGTCTGAAGCTGCTGAAAGATTTGAAGTGTTTCAAGTTTAAAGAAATCATATATGAATTACTTCAAACACTTAAGTGTGTGTACATTTTTTGGCAAGAAGTTTTTGGAAAAAAACCTCATTGTTCCAAAAATCATATATAGTATTTATTAAGTCAATAATTCATAACAATACGTATTTTGATACATTATTATTTTTGGAACAATGAGGTTTTTTCCAAAAATAATAATGTATCAAAATACGTATTGTTATGAATTATTGACTTAATAAATATGTAATGTTACGAATTAATGACTTAATAAAGGTTGTAATTACCTCATCTAACGTATTCCACTTTGCAAGTTGTTTTTGAAAATTATGCATGTGCCTCACAATATGAGGATCCTGGGTTCGATCCCCGTGCTCGGGGTCTGTCTGTGTGGAGTTTGCATGTTCTCCCCATGACTGCGTGGGTTCCCTCCGGGTACTCCGGCTTCCTCCCACCTCCAAAGACATGCACCTGGGGATAGGTTGATTGGCAAAACTAAATTGGCCCTAGTGTGTGAATGTTGTCTATCTAGCAGTGTTGGCCCTGCGATGAGGTGGCCAATTGACCAGCGTGTAGCCCGCCTTCCACTCAAATGCAGCTGAGATAGGCTCCAGCACACCCCGGGACAAATGGTAGGAAATGGATGGATGAATGGCATATTGTATTCATGCATTTTTCTCCATATAAACTATGTTGGGGGTTTTCTTGTTTGTTTTTTTTACAAAAAGAAAAAAACTTAAAAAAAAAAAAAAACACTACAAAAACTTTATAACTATGGATAGTTTTGAAGCTGATGAAAAATTTAAAGCGTTGAAATAAAAATTAAAAATTGAGATAATTTCAACACGTGTCAAGAGGCTTAACATGGTTTTAAAATAAGTAGACTGAAGGGTTAGTCCAAAAAAAAAAAGATGCATTTTCCAGTGGGGATACTATCAACTGTTCTGCTGGGTGGATGCACATCTTAGGAGTGACAATGATTGAGCCTCGATCTGCTGTGCTTACCATAAGTTAACAAAATTGATGAACTTAGGGGAGAACTGCCTCTCCTCAGAGCTGCAGAGTTGAGGAGGTTCCCCTTTCACCACTTGTGTCAGCTGATCAAAAACGCTGTTCCATTTGGGGTACGGGAACCTTCCAGTGGCCAGCTCATACTGGAAGTACAGTACAAACTTTAAATATCGGACAACATGACATTTCCTGGCAGCCACAATTTATAACAGACTCAGTTGTAACAATGAAAAGTAAAATTATAAGACATGGGTGACAAAATTCTTACCACTGTGATTCCCAAGCTCCACACATCAGAGCGGACATCATAACCTTGTCTTGAGGCACTTGGGTCTATTCTTTCAGGCTGAAAAAGTCAAGCACAGACAAGCTGTTACCGCCCTCAGGCTTGAGCAAATCTAATTCAATGCCATTGTTAACGCCACTTGAGAAAAAATGTCATACCCATGTCGTACCGCATAGGTTATCATATATTCACAATTGCTTACAATTGGGCCCTGTGATGAGGTGGTGACTTGTCCAGGGTGTACACCACCTCCCGCCCGATTGTAGCTGAGATAGGCACCAGCGCCCCCCGCGACCCCATATGGAATAAGCGGTAGAAAACGGATGGATGGATGGATGCTTACAATTGTCTGTATACATACAATTATACGTTTTTAAAACTGATGATCTTGAATAGTTGAAAAGTTAAGTGTTACTATCTAGTGAATTAGAAATGGCTCACAAAGCTGCTTAATGGTAAATAGGTTATACTTGTATAGCGCTTCCTACCTTCAAGGTACTCAAAGCGCTTTGACACTATTTCCACATTCACCATACACACACACATTCACACACTGATGGCGGGAGCTGCCATGCAAGGCCCTAACCACGAACCATCAGGAGCAAGGGTGAAGTGTCTTGCTCAAGGACACAACAGACGTGATGAGGTTGGTAGAAGGTGGGGATTGAACCACGAACCCTCAGGTTGCTGGCACAGCCACTCTCCCAACAGCGCCACGCCGTCCCCATAATACAATTATAAGTAATCTGAGAATGTATTTTTTATTTATGTACCGATATTCTTCTGTAGCAATGGCAGTAGCTGATATTTGTGATGAAGTGGCTTTGTTGGTCATGCCAGAGAAATTTGGCACCATAAACTGCTGACTGCCTTCAATGCCCACTTAGCTAATAGCTTGTGTGATTTCACCGCATTGATGCCCATTGAGCAAAGTCTGGAGGTTTCTTTGAACACGCTGTAGAACGCCTCTCTGGGTTTACAAGCGACTGGCTTTTAAAAAGCCAGCTTTGCTGAAATTCGCAGATTCCTATGTTCCCGACATGCATTAATTTTCTCGCTTTCGCCACAGCGTGAACATGTTCACAAGATATAGCATTCCAAGCATCCAGTGTTCTGACTTTGTGCACTGGCTGTAGACAATAGCCAATTAAAAGATTCCGCCTGTCAATCATCACACTGTGCTTTAGATCAAAATTATTTAAGGAGAACTGCACTTAAGTCCTGCTTCCAATTCTGAATTAGTTGGTCAATATAATATACCCAGGATTCATTTTTAAATGTCATTTTCTCAAAAACATGCTGTAAAAATGCATATTCTCTGAAAATATGCCTCATAATAGCCACAAAAACAATAGAAGATTAAAATAAAATTAAAAAAATCGGTCTTAGCCTGGGCCCTGGAGTGGGGGTGCAGACTGAGGCCAAGGGAAAAAAAAAAGAAAAAAACAACAACAACTCATAGCCATAGTACACATCCCTCTTACATGTGTGTAAGAGGGAAACATCAAACATCAAAGAACACAGAGGACATTAAAGACATTAAAGCAGCAGATACAACCAGACACTTCTACATACAGCTATGAATAAAAAGTAAAATAAACATATACACTGTGGTGGCCTCTGCGGTGTTCCACGCCATTGTCCGCTGGGGAGGAGGGAGCATGGCCAGAGACAGAAGCAGACCCAACAAAGCAACCAAGACAGCCGACTCCACTCTCGGCCAATGTCCAGTCCGCATGGATGAGCAAGGATACGTCCAAGGTGACTGAGGTGTCCGACACCTGCTCACACAGTCGAGACACCGCGAAGCCTCTCCGTCCCAGCGCTCAGTGCTAGCTCCGCAGCCCTGTCCCTTCATCCGCATCTCCTCCAGTCCCTCCAAACAGACTCCGGTGTAGCAGCTGGTCTCCATGGCCAAAAGGCTCCCGGGAGGCAGATCCAAAAGTCCACAAAAAAAGCACCACAGAGGTCACTAAAGTGCCACCCCTTGTCACACAGTCCCAAAGGGTCCCGGACCAAAATGCAAAAAAATATACTAACACATGAAAACAAGAGGGAAACACAAAAGGATGACACAAGAGCACAGGGCTCCTGCCTACAGCAGCCACTACAGCAGTTAATATTTACCTGACTAACTGCTTCTTTGCTATCACTTTTACTATCATATTTTTTTACATATTTGCTGATGTTGTTCTTGTTGTGTTTGTTGTTGCTGTTGTTGTCTCTCTGTCTTCCTTTTTTTCTCTTTCTATCCCCTCCTGCTCCAGTCAAGCTGTGTCAAACATTAATATAAATCCATTAAATAAAGTCAAATAAAAAATAAGACAACAAGAGAAGTATCCCAGACTTCTCTTTTGTAAAGTAAATCTGCATAGCAAATATGATCATCGACATCAACTATATGATTTGCCTGAGTAGCTGGACAGGACCAAAAAAAAACCGCAGAGATAGCGGGGGAACGTTGGAGATGAAAGGTGCGCAGGAACCAGAGTCAAAACGTATGGATGGGACTTCTTGAGAGAGGGGTAAGAAGCCGTAGACCAGGGGTCACCAACGTGGTGCCTGCGGGCACCAGGTAACCCGTAAGGACCAGATGAGTCGCCCACTGGCCTGTTCTAAAAATAGCTCAAATAGCATCACTTACCAGTGAGCTGCCTCTATTTTTCAAATTGTATTTATTTACTAGCAAGGTAGTCTCGCTTTGCTCGACATTTTTAACAATAATAATGATGGATTAGATTTATATCGCGCTTTTCTATTATTAGATACTCAAAGCGCTCACAGAGAAGTGGGAACCCATCATTCATTCACACCTGGTGGTGGTAAGATACATCTGTAGCCACAGTTGCCCTGGGGTGGACTGACGGAAGCGTGGCTGCCAGTTTGTGCCGACGGCCTCTCCGACCACCACCTATCATTCATTCGTCATTTATTCACCAGTGTGAGCGGCACCGGGGGGCAAGGGTGAAGTGTCCTGCCCAAGGACACAACGGCAGCGACTTGGCTGTCAGTAGGCGGGGAGCGAACCTGCAACCCTTGGGTTTCTGGCACGGCCGCTCTACCTACTACGCCATGCCGCCCCTTTTTAATTCTAAGAGAGACAAAACTCAAATTGAATTTGAAAATCCAAGAAAATATTTTAAAAACTTAGTCTTCACTTGTTTAAATAAATTCATTAATTGTTTTACTTTGCTTCTTATAACTTTCAGAAAGACAATTTTAGAGAAAAATACAACCTTAAAAATTATTTTAGGATTTTTAAACCCATATACCTTTTTACCTTTAAAATTCCTTCCTCTTCTTTCCTGACAATTTAAAATTTAAAACCCACCACGCTGCACCAAACTTTTGGTGCCTTGTTGACACAGAAAAGTACAGTGGTGTATGCGCAGCAGCTATGAAGGTTGCAAGCCTGTTTGGTTCAATTTATCTTTGTGAATCAGCCTTTTCTGACATGAACTTCATCGAGAACAAACACAGAGCACGCCTCACTGATGCACATCTGCAAGACTCACTTACAGTTGCAGTGTCAAGTCACACACCAGAGTACAACACACTAGTTAACAGCATGCAATGCCAGGCTTCCCACTAACTGACAAAGAAACAGATAACAGATTTGGTGTCCAGTTCATAGTCTGACATGATTTATTTAAACATTTGAGAGTCGACTTTTGTATTTTACATGAGTTATTATTTGTACAAACATGGCGCAAAGTAATTCATGATTTGTTAAAAAATGTTAGTGGCTAGCTAGTTAAAAGGGGATATTGTGATTTCATAAGACTGTCTTAGAAGTGATCATTTGAAAATGTTCAATTTGAAAAATGTGCACTTAGAGAAAATATAAAAATAAAGTGTTGCATATTGATATTTATCTGTTTGTATATATATTTACTGTGAGAAATCATTAAGAGGATCAGTGTTTCCACAAAGATAAATATCATTAATTATTAATAATAACATAGAGTTAAAGGTAAATTGAGCAAATTGGCTATTTCTGGCAGTTTATTTAAGTGTGTATCAAACTGGTAGCCCTTCGCATTAATCAGTACCCAAGAAGTAGCTCTTGGTTTCAAAAATGTTGGTGACCCCTGCCGTAGACTGATGACACATGCCGATGGAAGGGAAGTGCGGCCAGATCGGGGGACAAGACAAGTGGCGCCGTGCATGGCAACGAGAAACCCAAAAACGACAAGCAAACAACCCAAAAACGAGAAGTAAACAATACTTAAAGAAAAGACAATCAAGCCTAATGATGTGCTAACTGTTATGGGACATTCCACTGAGTAAATGATGGGGCTCTGATGTCTAATAGACCCATCTCTTCTCGCAAAAGAGAAGTAAGCTTGAGATTGAACTTGGTGAACTGCAGTTGATTCAACTGTGAAATAATTAAAATTGTATTTATTTTCTATACAGCATTAGGGTCACGGCTGGAGTCTATCCCAGCAGACGTCGGGCGAAAAGCTGGGGGTGTTAAAGGTAGGGGAAAACTGCACTTACTGCCATGTAGGGCCTACAGCCAGCATCTCTGGTCTTTGCTATTGAGTCCACCAGCTGGCCGCTGATCCCAAAATCACACAACTTGATGTTACCCTTTCGGTCCATAAGAATATTGGAAGGTTTGATGTCTAAGATGGTAAAGAGCAAAAACAGTAAGAATTCAGATTTGTTTCTAAATGTAGTTGATAAGTAATTCATGATAACATGATGTCACAGCATTCACACCAACAGCCCTTCCCACCAGACCCCTCAGCAGGTCAAGTTATTTTATTTTAATTTCTACAGAGTAATAATAGCTTTCATACAGAACAGGCATATACCATAAATTTCAGACTCTACGGCGCTACTCTTTTCCCACGCTTTGAACCCTGCGGATTATTATACAATGTGGCTAATCTATGGATTTTTCTTCACTAACGGCCATTATGCAATAGTTTTTACTAAACAAGCAGAGACATTGAAAATGTGTGTTCTTGTTTGTGCTATGGGTGCAATCTTTTACTACAGTATTTCCTTCTGTTTAGTGCTCTAAACCAGAGGTCCAAGTGCCATTCCATCTTTTGGTTATCCACAAAGTTCTACTTGTATGGATTCTCAAGTCATCATTCCAAGCAAAGTTTGTAAGTTTTACAATATAGCTAAAACTATTCATACTTACTAAACTATCCCATGTGTGATGTCAGTAGGAGAGTTTTCATGCATGTTTGTACGTGCTATCAGCTAGGGTTGCTGAATTAGCTAATATGCTAACACATTTTTTTAGTATCTGTGTTAGTATTATTAACTTACAATGACATTATTTTTGTATTGTTTCAGTTTCACAAATTCCTCAGTAAATTCACCCAAACGTTACCGTCAAGTTTTTGAGTCAGTTTAGCTGAGCGGAGAGCTAGCTTCCGCAGCTAGTGGGTCCATGACCATGACCTCTGTTTTGTTGAACATCCATTTTACTGCTTTGTTAAAGGCACTGTTTGGAAACAATAAAGGTATGTAAATAAACATTTACAAAATCTTTCTGTCTAAATAACTAATTTTACAACATATATATCAGCAACTAATATGTGAATAATATCTTTTTCTTCTAAAATTTAGAGGGTCCGGCCTACATACTGGTGCGCTCTATAGTCAGGAAAATACGGTACATTAGTTGATTTGATAAGCTCAAAAAATCACATTTTTGTAGTAAGAAGTAGGAATCATTCCATATCATTTACTCAATAAATCAAATATTTTTAGCATACAAAACCGGTTTACAACATTCTCAATACGTTTTTAAACAGCATGAGATGGATGCCAGGGATGCCCAAACAAACAGACACATACTCTGGCTATGGAGATCCTCATGTTCAAAAGATGGCAACTAATTAGTCTTGCAGACCTGCCAACAACGTTATCGTGAAAGAGGTAAGTATGAATATGTATTACATTTGGGAAGCCAACCCTTTAGTCACGTTCACACTGTTTTCATCTAATATAGTACAGCTGCCTGAGGCTGAGCCTATCAGTGGCCACAATACCGAACAGCACGCTCTGTTTGGTTTGGGCTCCTCTAGTGGCCCATAATGTTGAGGAATATGTTTTTTGTTGTTTTTTTTTATCTGCAATGGTGAAGCCGCAATACTTAAATCACGATGGGGAGTGACAACTGAAATATTAGTTATCTTACTTACATGATGATGATGTCATTTTTGTCGCTACATGGTAGTGTATACAATTTGTCATTTGTGTGCTGTGCAGAAGAGTAATCACATTACCTAAATAAATGACAAATCTTTATTTTCACTTTAGAGTTCTTCTATTGCTTTCTATTAAGGTGCCCATCCTTCCACAACCAAAAGCCACACACACAATGATGACCAATTATGTTCAAACTCACCTCTGTGAATTATTTTCAAGCTTTCTTTTAAGTGGTTCAGTGCTTTCACGGTCTGTTATAAAAATAACAACAACGTAAGAATTTGGTTCTGATCATTTGAATGACATGAAAATGAAACAAAATAAAGGGAAAGTCGACTCACTGCTAAAGTTATTTTGCCTAATATTTCCTCTGGAATGACATCATCTAATGCACAATATACATATTTATAAAATTTGTCTAGTGAGGTAGACATAAGCTCCATACAAATCCAACAGTCCCCCTGAAACACAAATACAAAAGGTTATGTTGTAGTTTGATCCAACACAAATAATACAAATATTAACAATTGGCTGCGTGGTTTCCTTATGGTACAACATTATAAAAGTATTATGGGATGTGGTGATGCGTTCAAGGTCATTGCGGGTGTGACATACCTCTCTGAAGAGCGCTCCATAGAACTGAACAATGTACGGACAATCACTACTCCTCATCACCACGTCGAGATCCATCAGCAGCTGCTTTTGCTCCTTTTCATCCACAGTGGAGCGGATCCTCTAAGGGCGTAAATTAACCATTGTTACTGCAAATTGTTGAGAGTTCGCCCCAAAAAAATTATAAGTTTACAAGCAATGATGGCTCAGTTGCAGAGTTTGAGTTGGGGATGTTTATTGCACCAACTCAGGGTCAGAAGTGTCCAGGGTCCAAAAATGTATACTCCATACCAGGTTTTAGGCGTACCCTTATCTTTGCACCATGTGTAAATCCTTGATTTAATTTGGCTTCTAAAACACGATCATGTTCTTGCTTACCTAAGTCTGAGACTCTGTAGCCTGGAACTAGTTAACCTAAAGTTATGGGACATCTCAGAAAGCAACCAAATCAGTGTGTATTAATTCAAACCATATTAGCTCAGTCCTGGTGTTATTTATGCCCTAAATGCAAAACCGGGCCAAGAGGTTTCCAACTACATCCTAAGAAATCACCTTGACTGCCATGATCTGGCCTGTGGGTTTGTGGACCATCTTGTTGACGGAGCCGTATGCCCCACGGCCGATCTCCCCGAGGTCCCTCAAATCCTCCGCAGTGAAGTCGCAGTGCTGCTCAGGAGAAATCTTAAGTTTTCCTGACGACTCAATGCTGTGCGTTCTGAGCCGCTCTCTTAAGGATCATGACAGTGGGACATAAGGGATAAGACAAGACAAGACAGAATAAAAAAACAGGATAGAGATACAAATAGTTGCTAGTTAGGAGTGGAGGAAGTAAAAGTTGTAATGGAACCACCCCGGAAAGAAAGTATGAGCCACGAGATAATGTGCATTATTGATTCATGCAATAAATATTTAAAAAGTAAGTGGCATTTGGGTATTCTTGTCAATAAAGATGTCAGACAAGCACTGGGATGGAAAGACAATGTTGTAGTATTTCGTCACAAACAGGGCTGCAGCGATTTTTTTTACTTCCTCAATTAGTTTATTCCATTAATCGTGTAAATTTAATACCCTCATTTAGTGTTTTAGGGAAAATATTTTAAATAAACTATATTTTTGCTTGCCATATAAATCATTTTTTTCTAATAAATGCAAATCATCACCATTGAAATTTCACTTTTAGCGTGTGTCTTTTAATGAAATTAAAAATTGAGATCTCCTCTGATCCCAGCATCAACACACCAATACTTTCATGTGTGCTCCATTTCAGCAGTCGAGTGGAAACTATGTCCGTGTTTTTAAAGTTCCGAGCACACCATGCAGTCCGGATTTTATAGTGTTTTATTAGTTTCACACAAACAATCCAAGCTTTAGAGTACAAATCAATGTTTTTTTTCTAATCAAATAAATGTATTAATCTTTAAAGTCCCAGTCACAAACTACTTCTGTAGTTTTTCTCCAGGATTTACAGCTATATTGGGGGGCCAGGCAGAGAGTAAATGCATTTGCGTTCAACCGACGGTAATGTGATTGTTCATTTATAGTTACATTAGAGAGAGCACACCTCTGTGTTGGAGATTGAGATGATAATCGCTAAAAACACATGCACCAATGCAACAATATTGTAGTCAATGCTCCACTGTAACATTTAACAAACGTTCATAAAAGAAATCCTTAGAAAGACATTAGAAATTAGTCTACAAATTCAAAGCAAAGGTGTGTCATCAATGCCATCGGCCCAATCAGAAAACAGATGATAAATTGTAAATGAGACCATTTATGACATATTGTCATGTAAATAAGTCAATATAGAACAATATTATAGTACAATGCATTACTATTATACTGTACACACAACTACAGAACTACAAAAATAGGGCGTACTTACATAATCTAATAAGACCTGATTTAAGAGCTATATCCAAGATGTGTGCATTTAATAATGTTCATGGTCAGCAAGTAAAATGTCTATGGATTTTGGCAATGTGATTCCAACAAAGATATAAACAGTCCATAAATTGTGTAGCAGGTTTGTTTTAACATTAAGAGACAGAAAAAAATCTGAAAAAATAATATATTTGATTCACTTAAATCATTCTTTGATTATTACTTGGTAGAGATGTTTCTATAAGTTTGTTACCAGGGTTGCAAATCTCAGGAAGGACTTTGGTCAGAGAAACAGCTCCAGAGCTAAGTGGTGGCACCTCCAGGTTGACAAAAGAATTGTGATTTTGGCTTCTGGTCATTTGTCTGCCCCAAAATGTGTCAAGTCCACATGATGTCAAAGAGCTGAATTGAGGTATAATGTGACCACATCAAATGCTGCCAAGCCTTGTCCCAGTCATTCAGGTGTTAATTACTAAACTTAATGCCAACCTCTTACAAGCACAGGGACTTTTCGTGCACTGCAGAATCTCAATCTATTAGAGCAGGTTTCATCAACTGTATTTGTCCGAGGGCCAGAATACTTCTTAGAAAATATTATAAAAGGGACAGATGTTATAAATATAGCGAATATTGTACGTAAGTTATATCCCATTATTGCCAGTTTTCATAATTTTTCACACACAAAAAATTGTATTCATTTATTTATTATTATTTGTAGAGTATTGCATGTAGAATAAATTGTATTATTCCATTTAGGAACAAGGCTGTAACGTAAAAAAATTTGGAATAAATGAACCGCTGCGAATAATTTCCGGTTGCACTGTATATTAAGTAGTGGTGTCTTAAAATAGTCAAAAAACTAATTTAAAGGAGTCTGATTCGACTATCGAACTCGCTGTTGAACCTCTCTCCTCTCTCCATGGAAGGTTGCGCCAGTGCACTCGCCACTGCTGCCCCACTCTTGTTATGTCTTTAACCCTAATATTATTGTAATCTCAGTATGTTTGTCTTTATCAGTGTTAACACACTCTATACCAGAACTTCAGCAATCCACTAAAGTCTTGTACAGGTCCAATTTTGAAAC
Organism: Nerophis ophidion; assembly: GCF_033978795.1. Taxonomy (NCBI): domain Eukaryota; kingdom Metazoa; phylum Chordata; class Actinopteri; order Syngnathiformes; family Syngnathidae; genus Nerophis; species Nerophis ophidion. The sequence goes on from NC_084618.1 coordinate 42,021,829, forward strand.
TACCGACTTGCCCAGCCAGTCAAAAATCATGGGTTTAATTTATTATCATTATTTATTTTTATGTATGCAAGATCTGAGAATAGCAAACATTATGTTTTACGCCAATGTTGAGATTTATAAAAACTATTTTACAGGGGAAAATGCTAACATACACGCAAACTCTTGGACTGTTGTCTGCACATTTGAGAAGCAGTGAGTACTTAAATCTTAGACTGAGGGCCTGATAAATAAAGTCATATGACACACAAAGTTGGCATTCTACAAAATCTAACCAAACTACTTGTGCTCTGAGACAATTAATGAATCACTTTTATCACAGTTGTACATCACATTTTTTTTAAGTACAACACCTGCCTATTGTACCAAACCTGTTTTACTCCCATTTCACCCTAAAAACACAATAAGCTAACTCGAATGCTAAAAACACCAACACCAAATACAAGCAGATTGTCAATGCTAGTTGACTCCCTACAAATGAAATTGTCACTAACATTCCTCGCTATCTTAGACTTAAGTTCATACATTAACTCACATTAAATTCCGTATTTCTTTGCCTTATGCCCTGCAAAGTTAAAAAGAATCGGCGATAATGTGGGCCGGTCTCAGATTTTCACAGTAAAATGAACCGCCATGTGGGTTTTGAATGTTTTCCTTGCCCAAGTCGATAGTTAATCTTGGCAACTATGGTCCCAAAATTCAATTGACGACATTAACCAGCTCCTCCCTTGTAATTTTATTGGCTGCTTTCTCACCATTCGCACAATCATCTTTTAACCCGCTAGGTGGATTCATACATGGCACTTCAAAGTAGGGATGGGCTGATAATCGAATTATTCAAACAATTTTGGCTTCTCACGATCAAATATTGGAATTGAAAAAAAAAAAATGTAATAGGGCCGTAAAACGTGTAAGCAAATTCCTGAGGTTTTAATGGTGAAATTGATGCGTTAGCGTTTGAGTGAAAACAAGACTACGTCTTATAGAAGTTTGGGATGACACCATTCGTAGTTCTTATTTGACACCATTCTAGGATGCTGAATCAAATATCAATAATCACTAAACTCAACAAAACGGTATGGTATGTCTGCGTTGCCGTAAACGGGGACGGAGTCACAGAATGGCCAATAAAACAGAAACTGCTGTTAAACGTCAGGGAAATTGACATACATTAGACTGAAATTGTGAGAAGAAACATTTGTTTTGGAAAATAATGTGTACGGTACCGCTCATTCATCCCTGAAACACGTCCTGAACTAAGAGTCGAGACGGCCACTTGAAACAGCAACTTAACTACGAAACTATAGCTAGCAAGAACAATCCATTCAACAACAACACATGTCATCCACTTGTGTTGTTGTGAATGACATCATGTACAAACAGCAGAGGATCAAATACTTGTTTTCCCCCAATGTATAATCAGGGTGAGATTATTTTATACTGACACGATTGAGCGGGCTTCTCTGGTCAATATTATTGTTATAACTTCTATCCTCTTTGATGTGTTGAGCAAATTCCCTTGATGGACTTTTTAAAATGGAATTTTGTCAACAAGCCTTCAATTCCTGCAACCCTTGAAAAAAATCTCAAATAACTTAACATGTCAATGTTTGTCATGTCATGTCAATGTTCTGAACATGTCATGACATTTTTTCCTATCCAGAAACATTAATCAGTAATATAATCCTGAGTTCAGAGTTCATGTTTATTTTCAGTTTATTAAGGGAAGCTTGTTACTATACAAAAAATTAAACTAGAGAATTAGCAGGAATTTCCCAAAACAACCCATCATTTTGTAAAGAAAGACCCTAATATTCAATATGGCTGTTGCTACTCACATGTGAGGGTTCTGGAAGGAGGGAGGCGGCGTTGGATTGAGTGGCAGCCGAGACGCCGGCTTCACCGGAGGGTTGGCAAAATTCAATTTCAACGCTTTACGTTTACCTGGTAGAATAAAGACAACCTTAGTCAAGACCCAATTTATACAAACTAAAGCATGCAGGCCATACACACCTGTTAAGCTTTATTATTTGGCCCACCCACCTTTTCCAGTTTTTTCTTTTAAAACCCAGAAGTCGTTTCTGGCAACAGGATTTTAAAGGGTTGTTAGAAACTACAATAAGTTTTAAACTATTTGCATAGTGGAAACGCCTGTGGACACACAGAGGTGGCTTTGATTTCAACAATGTAAAAAAGATCGTAGCGAGAACACAAAATTCACTTTTTGGCTATTGCATTTGATGCTCCGTATTCATTTCAGTATTTGTGAGGCTGTCTATTAATTTGTCTAAGCAAACATTTTGCCATCTATTGCTGTCACGATGTGTTCCTGGCCCCATCTTTGTGTCACATCGCAAGAAGCTCTATTTGTTATAATAATACATTGAGTAATCAAACAAAAGTTTTTTTTTATTATTATTTATTTATTTACATCAGTTGTACATGAAATTCTAATCTGGCAGTGAGCAGGCTACACAATGTACACATTTTGTTGTAAATAACACAAATTATATTTATATTTGGGGTATTCAAAGCTTTCACCTCTTCTAAAGTTTTACGTATCATTTCAGCGACTATCTTTTCAAATGCTCGTCTGTTTTGGCGATAGACTTCCATCTTCTTCTTCACCTTCTTCCTGAGCATTTATTTTTTATTTCGGCCTGTCTGCGGTTTTCGAAGACACCCAGCATTCTCACAATATCAAGCCTCTTGATTGCTGGAAACACGAGAAGCAAGAACATCCTACTGAGTCCTTATTGGGCAGAGCGGGCAGATCTCTGGTACAATATAATTTGTATTTATAGGAGGGCGTGTCCGGGCGTGCCTGGACGTGCCCTGCCCACAAACGTCTACGGTCTTTTCCAGGTTTATTCTGATGTCCATCCATCCATCCATCCATTTTCTACCGCTTGTCCCATTTTGGGGTCGCGGGGGGTGCTGGAGTATGAGGGGCCGTTAGGGACTTTATTCAGAATTACCTCTTAAATACACTACTGAAATGCTATCACATAAACTGAAATGTTTTTCTCTCACACACACTACTGAAAAACTCTTATACACACTACTGAAATGCTCTCACACAAACAACTGAAATGTTTTTCTTTCACACACACTATTGAAACACTCTTATACACACTACTGAAATGCTCTCACACTTTTTTTTGATTGATTGATACTTTTATTGTAGATTGCACAGTTCAGTACATATTCCGTACAATTGACCACTAAATGGTAACACCCGAATAAGCACCCGAACAAACATCTGAAATGTTTTTCTCTCACACACACTACTGACACACTCTTTTACACACTACTGTTGTGCTCTCACATACACAACTGAAATGCTCTCACATACACTACTAAAATGCTCTCACATACACAACTGAAATGCTCTCACATACACTACTAAAATGCTCTTACATACACAACTGAAATGCTCTCACATACACTACTGAAATGCTCTCACATACACTACTGAAATGCTCTCACATACACTACTGAAACACTCTCACAAACACTACTGAAACACTCTCACATACACTACTGAAATGCTCTCACATAAACAACTGAAATGCTCACATAAACAACTAAAATGGTCTCACATAAAAAACTAAAATGCTCTAACATAGACAACTAAAATGTTTTACTCTCACGCACACACACACACCCCTTGCGTGTGAAAGACAACAATTTTAGTAGTATGTGTGCAGGGATTTCAGTTATATGTATGAGAGCATCTTACCAGTGTGTATGAATGCATCTTACCAGTGTCTATGAGAGCATCTTATTAGTGTGTATGAGCAACATTGCATTCCGGTTCCGGTCACCAATAGTGCCCGCCCCTTTTCATTTTTTTTTTCTTTTTTTTTTAAAGCCAAGTTGTTTGTGAACAAAATGTCTGCCTAACTGCCGACAAGTAGCTTAACCGAGGCATGAGCTCTACTTCATAATTTAAGGGCTTCAGCGGAGAATATAAGAACACTTTGAATGCAACAAGAGTCGGGCTGCTCCATGGGTTGCAACTGCGTGCCGCGACACCTAAGCTGCCACACACCGGTGCTTTGTCCTCCCGACAGCCAGGCAGCCTGGAGCACTCGTTCTGTTGCGATAGTGCAACGCAGCATTATCAAGCGCAACCTTCTAGCTCATGGACATCAGGGCAAGAGGAGGAAAAGGTAATTAGACATTTTTATTTCTAAATGATTGTTGAATCCCACGGAATGTAAGGCCACATGGCATTGGGGGGTGGGAATTAAGTTTGGTGGGTAGGGGCAGTGAGGGGGGTATATATTGTAGCACCCCTGAAGAGTTAGTACTGCAACGAATTATGGGTATTTGTTCTGTTGTGTTTATGTTGTGTTACGGTGCGGATGTTCTCTCGAAATGTGTTGGTCATTTTTGTTTGGTGTGGGTTCACAGTGAGGCGCATATTTGTAACAGTGTTAAAGTTGTTTATACGGCCACCCTCAGTGTGACCTGTATGGCTGTTGAAAAAGTATGCCTTGCATTAACTCGTGTGCGTGAGAAGCAGTAGATATGATGTGACTGGGCCGATACGCAAAAGCAGTGCCTTTTAAAGAGTCACAAATTTTACTTATTCAAACTGATACTGATAATCATGACACCTATACCGATCATTTCCGATATTACATTTTAAAACATTTGTCGGCCGATAATATCGGCAGTCCGATATTATCAGACATCTTGTCCCCAATAAATAATTAAGGACCGAGATAAATAAGACATTCATGTCAATGAGGAGTGCATGCAAACTTCCGACTAAATAAGAGTGTTTGGGGGAGATGTATGAAGATGGGGACATCTCTGCGCTGCTGATCTGTCTCCGCTTGGGATGGTCTCCTACTGGCTCCACTATGGACGGGACTCTCGCTACTATATTGGATCCACTATGGCAAGGGTAGAGAACCTATGGCTCTAGAGCCAGATGTGGTTCTTTTGATGACTGCATCTGGCTCTCAGATAAATCTTAGCTGACATTGCTTAACACGATAAGTAATGAATAATTCCGCTGGTAATCACAGTGTTAAAAATAACGTTCAAATTATAAAACATTCTCATGCATATTAATCCAACCATTCGTTTTCTATCACACCTGTTCAAGATGTTGCATTACTGGTAAGAAGCATTACATTTATTATTTGTTAGCTTTGGAATAACAATGTTATTAAAAAGAATAAAAGACTTATTACACTGCATGCATTTAGTTGTATTCAGTGTTAAAAAATATTATATGGCTCTTACATTTTGGAATATTTGGCTTTCATGGCTCTCTCAGCCAAAAAGGTTCTCGACCCCTGCACTATGGACTGGACTCTCACTGTTATGTTGGATCCACTATGGACTGGACTTTCACAATATCATGTTAGACCCGCTCGACATCCATTGCTTTCGGTCTCCCCTAGAGGGGGGGTTTGCCCACATGTGCGGTCCTCTCAAAAGTTTCTCATAGTCATTGTCACCGACGTCCCACTGGGGTGAGTTTTTCCTTGCCCTTATGTGGGCTCCGTACCGCGGATGTCGTTGTGGCTTGTGCAGCCCTTTGAGACACTTGTAATTTAGGGCTATATAGATAAACATTGATTGATTGAAGATTAAAGGCATACTGAAATGAGATTTTTTTATTTAAACGAGGATAGCAGGTCCATTCTATGTGTCATACTTGATCATTTCGCGATATTGCCATATTTTTGCTGAAAGGATTTAGTAGAGAACATCCACGATAAAGTTTGCAACTTTTGGCCTTTACCGGAAGTCGCAGAAGATGACGTCACCCGTTGATGGCTGGTCACATCTTCACATTGTTTTTATTGAGAGCCTCCAACAAAAAGAGCTATTCGGACCGAGAAAACGACAATTTCACCATTAATTTGAGCGAGGATGAAAGAATTGTGTTTGACGATATTGATAGTGACGGACTAGAAAAAGAAAAAAAAACGCGATTGCATTGGGACGGATTCAGATGTTTTTAGACACATTTACTAGGATAATTCTGGGAAATCCCTTATTTTTTTTATTGTGTTGCTAGTGTTTTAATGAGTTTAACAGTACCTGATAGTCGGAGGTGTGTGTCCATGGGTGTTTTGAGCCCAGTGTCTCAGGGGACTCGACGGCAGCTTTACGGACGGCGCAAGCTCAGCTGATCTCCGGTAAGAATAGACTTTTTAACCACAATTTTCCACCGAAACCTGCTGGTTGACATTCGGTCGGGTTCCATGTTCGCTTGACCGCGCTCTGATCCATAGTGAAGTTTTACCTTCGGGAATTTTAAACAAGGAATCACCGTGTGTTTGTGTGGCTAAAGGCTAAAGCTTCCCAACTCCATCTTTCTACTTTGACTTTTCCAATATTAATTGAACAAATTGCAAAAGATTCAGCAACACAGATCTCCAAAATACTGTGTAATTATGCGATTAAAGCAGACGACTTATAGCTGTGTGTGTGTGCAGCGCTCATATTTCCGAAACAGTCCATGACGTCTTGCGTACACGTCAGCATTACGCGACGTTTCCAAGAAGAAACTCCTGGGAAATTTAAAATGTTAATTCAGTAAACTAAAAAGGCCGTATTGGCATGTGTTGCAATGTTAATATTTCATCATTGATATATAAACTATCAGACTGCGTGGTGGGTAGTAGTGGGTTTCAGTAGGCCTTTATATTTGCAATTATAAGAAACAAAGAACAACCTTGTACAAAACTTCCAATAGCACAACCTAATAAGGTAAATATCAATACTGTACCTGTTTCATTTTGACACCTCCAGCAGCTGTTGATTTCTGAAGAGTTGAAACAAAACATCAACATAACACATGTGCTACAAAATAAGACTGCAACTCTACATTAGCAAGTATAGGACTCTTTGTCATGATGATTTAAAACTGTAAGTCATTATCCTTAACTTTAATGTGTGATAGCAACAATATAGTAACTACTTAATTTAAGTGTGGGAGTAAATGGTACTATTTAGTAGTATTTAATGACGATTATGAGAATATGTGAAAACTCCTCAATAGGTGATTGTGCTAGAAATTAGGTAAAGAAACCGTATTTAATGTAGGCCTAGCTTGTTAACTGCTGCTGTCAGCAGAACGACGGCTGGTCCTGTATTTAGAGTTGAATACAGGTTTATAATTTGTAGGTAAGTGCTGGAATGGTGCTCGATATTCGGGGAGTGTAAAACCCGCAGTGCCAAAGAGGCCTGATGCCAGTAAAACGAGGCTACTTGAACCATTGCTAACCTGCTAGCACTGAAGTGGCTTATGTGGCTGTGTCAAGCTAGCTGAACGAAGCCGGGGGGTGCGAGCGGAAACTGACATGCACATTTCAACATAAAATGCTGAGCGATGACCCCAGCATGAAGTGTGGATGCTTTATTAACATTTGATAAACAATATGAGTTCATCATTTGTAGTTGTTTAACGCAGATTTATAATTCAATGACCGTACCACGCGACATTCGATTAAAGTCGGCCACAACCGCACGGCCAGACTTGGGTGTTTTATTTTGAAAGTTATCACTGAGCAGTCCGGTGTAACCTATCTGTTTTTGCATGACTTCCTAATTTCTGGGAGCTACAATGCTATGTTTGTTTTCCCTACAAGTCGAGTGTTGAGGTGTGTGAAAGGCGATGTGTGACCGGCATGGCGTACCTTGCATACTGCTGCTGTGGGTCTGCGGGTGGAAGTGGTGCGACGTGGATCCGACGATGTTAAAGCTGTTGCTGGAGCTGGACGAGTTGCTGTCAGGACTGGGAGTCGCCATTGTTGTGTTGGCTTCCGGCAGCAGCGCTCAGGCTGCAATGCAGATACTCCAGCTGGGTCCCCTCGCCGCCTCCTAGCGGGACACTGGCGGAACACTGGCGGGACGAGGCGGGACACTGGCGGGACCAGGCGCCACTCTTTGCCCACGTCTCTCCTCAGCACCTTGAAAATGTGCACAATCTTTACCAAAACTTTGTAAAATAAAAATATAAATCATATACAATAATACCGGCTTTAGATTGCCAGGCAAACGTATTAATATTAAACATTCCTTCAAATACGTGTAAAACCAATTATACTACTCAATTGACATCTAACGAAAGGGACAAGCGGTAGAAAATTGATGGATGACTGCATAAAACTGACGATGTCATTTTGCACACAATTAAATAAAAACTAATTACTGATTACATGTAAATCAATATACATCATACCTCCATCCATCCATCCATTTCTACAGCTTATTCCCTTTGGGGTGACGGGGGGCGCTGGTGCCTATCTCAGCAACAATCGGGCAAAAGGCGGGGTACATCCTGGACAAGTCGCTACCTCATCACAGGGCTAAATAGTAACAATAACATTTAAAAATTACATACACACATAATCATGAATGAAATTAAAAACAAGAATACATAAAGTGTTGAACTACAGTATTTCCTTGAATTGCCGCAGGGCATATAGTATGCGCCTGCCTTGAATTACTGCCGGGTCAAACTCGCTTCCCAAAATAATTAGCGCATGCTTAGTATTACTGCCTGGTCAAACTCGTGACGTCACTAGTGAGACTTCTCCTGTCATCATTTTCAAAATGGAGGAGGCTGATTTGAATACCGGTAATTTGAAATCGCATAAAGGGAAGAAGATTAAGAGCTATTCAGTAGGATTTAAGGTCCAAGCTTACATCACACTCAAATTTTTACTGCATACCTTTGGTAAGTGCCGGAGTGAGAAAAAGGTTTTAAATTAATTAGCGCCCCGGCGGCAATTGAAGGAAATACGGTATACCCAAACAATGCAACAAACAGCTAACATACCGTATTTCCTTAAATTGCCGCTGGGGCGTTAATTAATTTAAAACCTCTTTGGAAGTGGGACTAAATAAAAACAAATCCCTGATTACATGTAAATCAATCTACATCATAAATAGTAACAATAACATTTTAAAATTACATACACACATAATCATGTATGAATGAAATTAAAAAAAAGAAATACATAAAGTGTTGAACTATACCCAAACGATGCAACAAACAGCTAACATAATTGTAAAGGGAAAAAAAGTACTTCATCTCTGATAGTGTTTATTAAATCAGCAAATACAGGGCAAAGAGACACTGTACAGTATAAGAACATCCATCCATTTTCTACTGCTTGTCCCTTTTTTGGGAGATGCAGGGGGTGCTGGAGCCTATCTCAGCTGCATTCGGGTGGAAGGCGGTGTACACCATGGACAAGTCGCCACCTCATCACAGGGCCAACACAGAGAGATAGACAACATTCACACTCACATTCACACACTAGGGCCAATTTAGTGTTGCCAATCAACCTATCCCCAGGTGCATGTCTTTGAAAGTGGGACTAAATAAAAACAAATCACTGATTACATGTAAATCAATATACATCATAAATAGTAACAATAACATTTTAAAATAACATACACACATAATCATGAATTAAATTAAAAACAAGAATACTTATTATTCATAGCTGTATGTAGAAGTGTCTGGTTGTATCCGCTGCTTTAATGTCTTTGATGTCCTTTGTTTTTTTTTTATGTTTGATGTTTCCCTCTTACACACATGTGTGAGGGATGTGTATTATGGCTAAGAGTTGGCCTCAGTCTGGACCTCCTCTTCAAGGGCCAAGGCTTAGACCGATTTGTCTATTTTATTTTAATTTAATCTTCTATTTTTTTCTCCATAGTACCATAGTAACCAATTAATTACTACAGTAACTAGTACATCATCCAAAAGCACAGATTCCAACCATGGAAATACTTTGTATAGTTCAAGACTTACGGTCATTTGAAAACATCACTGCACATCATAATAGTAGCTACTGTTTCCATCTTAAATATCTAAAAAAATATTATTTGGGAATGTCCGGGGGCCAGATCAAAATACTTAACGGGGCGCGTGTGGCCCCCGGGCCTTAATTTGCTGAGCTCTGATGTTCAGTATAACAACATCCATCCATTCTCTACCGCTTGTCCCTTGTTCTGGGGTCGCGGGAGGTGATGGAGCCTATCTCAGCTGCTTTCGGGCGGAAGGCGGGGTACACCCTGGACAAGTCGCCACCTCATCGCAGGGCCAACACAGATAGACAGACAACATTCACACTCACATTCACACACTAGGGCCAATATAGTGTTGCCAATCAACCTATCCCCAGGTGCATGTCTTTGGAAGTGGGAGGAAGCCGGAGTACCCGGAGGGAACCGCATAGTCACGGGGAGAACATGCAAACTCCACACAGAAAGATCCAAAGCCCGGGATTGAACTCAAGACTACTCAGGACCTTCGTATTGTGAGGCACATGCATAAAACCCCTGTACCACCGTGCTGCCAGTATAATAACAGTAAGGGTATAATATATAATAACATACATTCATTAAACAAAAAATTGTAATTTGATTGATACTAAATAATAAATGACTAGGTAATAATACAACATATACACTGTGTATACAGCATATAACATATATTTATTCGTGAATATATATATATATATAGTTATGGCCAAAAGTATTGGGAGTAACTTATTTATGACTTAAATGTTTTTGTTTCATCAACCTCTCATGATTGTGATATTGGGTGGTGTGGCGATATAGTGACCGTTCAAAAGCTTTAGTTAAAGTTAAAGTACCACTGATAGTCACACTAGTGTGGTGAAATTATCTTCTGCATTTGACCCATCCCCTTGTTCCACCCCCTGGAACAAGGGGATGGAACCAGGAATCATTTTTGGTGATTTAACCCCCAATTCCAACCCGTGATGCTGAGTGCCAAGCAGGGAGGTAATGGGTCCCATTTTTATAGTCTTTGGTATGACTCGGCCGGGGTTTGAACTCACAACCTACCGATCTCAGTCGGACACTCTAACCACAAGGCCACTGAGTAGGTCTGAGGGTTCACAATACTGGTGAACAGTAAAAACTAAATTTAGTAGTAGTTTAACCCATAAAGAGTTGATATATATTTGAATATATTGTTGTGGCATAATTAATATTTTTAGTAATTTCCTGTCTGAACAACAATTTTAGTCAAAGTGCTTCTTATGTGCTTGTGTATGCTGATATGCCTTAACTGCCTTGGCCTGTTTTTGGACTAAAGATAACACATTTTTGCTCCCCCAGATCTACAAACAAAGATATTCTTTCCTAACTCCTTCTAGACAGAAGGACCACAAGCCCTGTGAGTCTCCTATATTTGCAAAACCCCGTAAGGTTTAATTGATAATTTTTCTATTTGTGTGTATGTGCGTGTCTGTGTGTGTGTGTGTATATATATATATATATATATATATATATATATATGTGTGTGTGTGTGTGTATATTTATTTAGAAATAATACTGTTCATTTGAAATCTATGTGAAAAAAATAGACAAAGAGAAAGATTGAGTTGACACTTGTGGCCCGAAGAAGGACAGGGTCCTTAAGGTAATAATAGCCCTGAGCTAGTCTGGTTTCCACCCCCTCGGATTAAATAGTATTACAAGGTACTCATACTGGTACCTGGCAGTAATTCGTAGATTTCAGGGTGTTCAAAACACCTGACTTTGACGCAAATACAGCTGACTGATTCCGAGGTGTTTTAAAAACACCTGGCTGTGACGGACTTAGAATCCATCGACTGTTGTTATCGGAGTTCGGGAGAAATTGCCTTATTAAGTTTTCCATGGGAAATAAGATCTAAAAAAATAATACGGCGGTTCAGAGTAAGATGGGTGGAACTCAGCATTGGCTAAAGATATGTGCAGGAAATATGGGGATGAATTTGTTGAATGTCTTCGTGCACGGCTGGAACAGTTTAGTTTTCCAAACACTGGCGATTTGAGTAAGTGTCAGTTGGCAGCTCTGAAGCTCAATTTAGAAAAGTAAAAGATGAGTTGATTACAGGGAAGTCTGTCAAAACTACTGACCTCTAACTGAGGTTGTTTACGATTGGACCTTTGGAAGATGACTGGGTCTGCCACTGCCCCAAGAAGAACCATCCGTCCTCATCGTCTAACCTACACCTGAAGATGCCGCGATACCTGGTCTTCGGCCCACGCCACTCCCTCCAGTCCTGGGCCCGTACCCGCGTTGGGCACAGGGTGCAGCAGGGGACACAATATCTCCCATTGCCTGGCCACGTTCATGTGGGTCTACCACAGTACAGATGTATCTTACCACCATCCATTTGTGAATATGGACTGAATAAATGATGGGTTCTCAGTCCTCACTGAAAAGTGCCTTATAAATCAAATCCATTATTATTATATAACAAAATACTAAAATATTTTTAAATAATAGATGCTTTTTGCCAATGTCCATTCATACTTTGGAGACACATTTCTTGTATAGTATTGCACCTCGGCCCTTGTGCAGTTAGCTATAAGTCCAATGTCATTTCCAATCAGCATACATTTGCAATCTAATATCTACAGTATTTAGGTTGCACCCAATCATTCTGAGCTGCTCTTGAAAGCTTTGAATATTTACTCAGTTTTATATCTTCCAATCTTGCTTTACATTAAAATCACTTAGCAGTTCTTAGACCAAAGTTTCAAGAGAAAACTTTTCAATAACTGCTGCTTCAGTATTTAAAAAAAAAAAAACATTTTACGTTGTTACATTTAGTCTTTTACAATATATTCGCCGCAGAAAAAAACAAGTACTTTTGGTGGAATCACATAAATGAAACATTTAAGCATGGAAGTCACTCCCTAGAAAGTTTGGCACAACTGAACAATCGCATGTATTGATCTTGATCGTGGAGCTAAAATGCAGGTTTTGCTTAATCACAAGTATTGTTCATAACTACCAAGGCAACGACACAACTGCCGATTCAAGTATATTTATTGTCATATTTCAGAGTTAAGTGCAATGTGGCGTGTTAGTGCAATATCGATGTATTGAGCTGATTGTGTCATCAAAAAGGCATCATTGTAGCTCATACAAACATTTCACAATAAATCTTATGAGGAAATCTGGTATTTACAATATGCATGTCAAAACAAAATAAAGTTGAGTTTACAGTACTATTTGCAATCTCTGTCATTGAACTGCTAGTATCAAATGTATTTAATACAGTCGCCAAAATGTTTGAGAATGACTTAATTTTGTGTATTAATAATTCTGCTTCTTATTTAAGAGTAGATTTTTCTTGTCGAATTAAAGGGGTTCACAAAAATGAAACAGCAAAGAATTTAAGTCACTTTCAAAACACTTGGCTGTATTTTATGAAGTGCAATGTTAACATGACCTTTTGCAAAAGTGTCTGTTTTCCTTATACAGTAGGCTATATTGCACTTGTAATTTCATTTTTTGTCCATCCAAATTAAAATGTAGTTCATTTCAGTGCTAAACAATGGATGTGAAAATTTTAAGAAAGACCCCCCCTACATTTTATCATTGAACCTTAATCAACTAATGCCCAGCAATTAATCCAGTGGAGCCTGAGGGCAATATATGTGTGTGTGTATACACACACACATACATACATACATACATACATACATAAATACATACATACATATACACATATATATATATATACATACATACATGTATATATATATACACACATACATTTTATATATATATACATTCATACATACAAACACACACACATATATATATATATACATAAACATCCATCCATCCATCCATTTTCTACCGCTTATTCCCTTTCGGGGTCGCGGGGGGCGCTGGCGCCTATCAAATACTGGATATATTTATACATTACATATACCGGTATGTAAATATATTGTATGTATATATATATATATATATATATATATATATATATATATCATATATTCGTGCATATATTATATAGCCATCCATTTTCTACCGCTTGTCAAAATATATATATATATAATATCAAATATATAATATCTGAATATTATATTATATATACATCCATTTTCTACCGCTTGTCCCTTTTTTGGGGGTCGCTGGAGCCTATCTCAACTGCATTCGGGCAGAAGGCCGCGTACACCCTGGAAAGGTCGCCACCTCATCGGAGGGCTAACACAGATAGATAGACAACATTCACACTCACATTCACACACTAGGGCCAATTTAGTGTTGCCAATCAACCTATCCCCAGGTACATGTCTTTGGAGGTGGGAGGATACATATATATATATATATATATATATATATATATATATATAAAAATCATATATAATATATACATATTATACATACATTATATTATATAAATATAAATATTATGTATAATATATAAATATATATACACACATTAAACTTAAAAGTTGGAGTATCAATGAGTGTCACACACCCACACTAGGTGTGGTGAAATTTGTCCTCTGCATTTGACCCATACCCTTGATCACCCCCTGGGAGGTGAGGGGAGCAGTGGGCAGCGGTGGCAGCGCCCGGGAATAATTTTCTGTGATTTAACCCCCAATTTCAACACTTGATGCTCAGTGCCAAACAGGGAGGTAATGGGTCCCATTTTTATAGTGTTTGGTATGACTCGGCCGGGGTTTGAACTCACGACCTGCCAATCTGTTGGAGATGTAACGTAAACATGTTTCAATACCTTGACCGCCATGTTAGATTGGTACCAGTGTGTGGTGGCAGGTATAATATCCAGTCATGAATTATAGCCTTTAGTTCCCAGGACCTCAGATGCACAGTCCCTAATGATATAATTGCTATAAATGGCTTAAAAATACCTCTATCAATTACTGGCGAAATATTAAATTATAAATGCTTTCCATTTGAGGCTAAAAAAGTAGTCCTCGCCCTTGTGACCTACAGGCTAAAGAATGCTACAAACAAGTAATAACCATGGCCATGAACGAACCAGTTGCTTGTGTTTCTCTTGTATTAGCTTCCTAAGAAATGTAGAATTTGATTCGAAACTAACTGAGTTTTAATCTCTATTTTCTCATAATGACAAGTTTATTTCTATTGATAGGTTTGCTGTCATCCCCATCAATGAAGTAGTCTTGTTTTCACTAATGGTGCTGCCTGCTCGCCAGCATAGGCATCATTGCACCTTCACATTTGTCTGCTGCTTCCTGGTGAGCCTGGTGCTGAAGTGGAGTATTACAATCTTTGCTGTCGTATTGGGACTACTGTGTTGTGTACTTCCCCCACTCATTTTTCAGTTCTACATTAACCCAACTGTTCGAGACAGACAGCACACCACATAGCCTTGGTAACCCTGCGTTTGTCGCCAAGTTCTTACCCATGTGGTGTACAGTTGATTGTCTTTGTAATATGAGTAACGCAGTTCTTGACCTGCCTTACTGTATGTGTGAAGTGCCTTGACATAACTTCTGTAGGAAATTGGCACTACCAGTATATAAATAAAATTGACTTCACTCTTTCATTTTTCTGTGAAAAAAGTTTGTCCAACCCTGTGACTTAAAACAAAGTCTGGATAAGAATTTTCATATAAGAATTTTCATATAATTTTAGATCAAGCACAGGGGAAAACAAAGTAACATTCAAGGCGGATGATTTCAAATCATCCCTAGGCTAAATTGAAAAGAAGAGAGTCTGGAGCAAATACGAAAGAGAGAAAAAGTGCAATAACATTTCCTCCAAAATATGGTGTACATTTCTTAAAATGGATGGCCTACAAGGAAAATAAAATGTTTAGTAATGTCAGTCTAATGACTAAGCGTCATCAGGGAAATACAAGGTCTATATCTGGGATCCTCCCGTTCCCTTTCAAGACCATCTGGTCTTCGTACACCGAGATGGTGCCAAAGGCATTGCTGCCAGGTGGAGTCTCGATAATTGCCTCCAACGTCAGGTGGTGCACTCCGATGCTTTTATCCCAGTAATATCCACCATCGTGATCGTGCCCTGCAATGAAACACACCACGCTGCTGTGGCACTGGATGATGGACAGGAGCTCGTCAAAGTTCCAGGCCAAGCAGGAAGGGACTGTGGACCTTGGGTGGACTGGGAGGTGACCTGAAAAGTTAAAAAAGAACAGGATCATATCGTGGTGGAAAATCTTGAGCATTATCTTAGCTCTATGTTTACGGACGCATAAAAGAGGCCTACAGAAAAAACAACACCTTAAACTGTACACTGGCGCACAATCCATTCGATTAATAAAAGTTTGTGTTAAAGTTCACTCAGAAGCTCATCGCATTTGGAGAAAAGACAATGCAGAGGTTTCTAGACTAGCCTAGCCACTAACCCAAATCAGCTGGCTCTCCAAACTATTCTGTTGGCAAATGTAAGATCCCTGGACAATAAAATGGACCACTTATTACTGCTACGGACTACTCGGTGAGACGTAATTTTTTTCATCTTTGGTGATTGCTGTGTTTTTGTGTTCCTGGAATGATTGCATAATTACAACATCCCTGACTCCGCCGTACAACTCGGACTTCACTTTGAAGGGCTCTCTGCATTCTTCCAAAAAATACTTATGTTGTTGCAGTTTGCATGTAAGTTTCTAACCTAACTCTCGCCAGATCCTTGACATTCACTGAGCTCCACACAAGAATCTGGGAGTTCTCAAAAGGGGATGTATTTCAGAAGGCGGGGCTTTGTAAAAAAACCCAAAAACAAACATTTTATATGATTGGATAAACCACTTGTCCATTATCTTGAATGACGTGCTACTTCAACCATCTATCCATCCATCCATTTTCTACCGCTTATTCCCTTTTAGGGTCACGGGGGGCGCTGGCGCCTATCTCAGCTACAATCGAGTGGAAGGCGGGGTAAACCACTCACATCGAAATCAACCTGTGACGCTGAAGAGAGCAGAGCTGGGAAATCCAAACCTGGTCAGAAGATGAGATAAAACATCCTTGCCACCAATGAATGCTTTCAAACCCATTCGATGTTCATCTTTTAAATAAATAATATTCGATTGATGTCGCAAAACAGTTGCAATAGCAGAATCAATGTTAGCTCTTGACTCCTCGATGCGTGCCGCCATTGTTGTTTGACTCAAACAGTTGCTTCGGCACTCCGTTAGTTCTATGAGATCCTGCCCGGCGATCCTGATTGATTCATTATTTTTTGCTATCTTGAAGGAGTTTGCATTGCCGCTGAGTCCAGATCCTTGAGTTGAGCTCAGCGAACTACAAGGGTCTGGCGAGAGTCAGGTTAATAAGTTTCTGCTGTTAAAATGAATAATTTACAGGTTGTTGTCAGATGTATTATACATAGTATTATATTGTTTATCTGTGTAATAAAAACATTTATTACCAATGTGGGAGAAACATTTTTTTTATCTGGATTTATATCAGTCTCTAATAATTTTATGTTGGATATTGCAGAAAGTTTAAATTTCCATATTTTCCTGTCAGCTATATTTTGTGTTGCTTCAATAGTGTCCATGAGTATTGATAATGTGCTCCTAAATCCTCCTAATCCAGGTCTTCTTGTTCAGTAATCCCTTGGAACATGGTGTGTTGATGTTGAGTGTAGTAGATGTTTGTTTTCCATCGGACTCAATCATCAAGCATGTGAGCACCCTTTGAGAAAAAAAAGAGGTCAACTGACAAAAAAAAAAGGATCGGCACAGAGTGATGCCTTACAAACCCCGAAGAAAAATAAAGAAAATCAACAGAAATTCTTCAATTGGGTAGATTTCTACACTATATTTTACCTTTTGATTTCTTCTCGCCTAAATAAATGATAAGTGGGTTGTACTTGTTTAGCGCTTTCCTACCTTCAAGGTACTCAAAGCGCTTTGACACTACTTCCACATTCACCCATTCACACACTGATGGAGGAAGCTGCCATGCAAGGCGCTAACCAGCACCCATCTTGCTCAGGACACAACGGACATGACGAGGTTGGTACTAGGTGGGGATTGAACCAGGGACCTCGGGTTGCGCACGGCCACTATTCCACTGCGCCACTCCGTCTCTACCAACCTCTTTTGGTGGTCTCTTTGACACATACATGTTCCATGTAATGTACCACATTATTTTTACGTTTTTTTTTGTAGATAAATTACTAACATTATTATTGAAAATGTAACGTCAAATTTTATAATATGCCTGCAAATAACTCAGGAAACGCTTCCCATTTGGCTACTATATCCTGTAGCCCCACCTCCTCGGGTAATATGCTTCCTTGCTATCCACACGGGACAATTAAGTAAGTAATAAGTAAGTAAGTACGTAAGTATTGCTTTAGTTATGAAAAATGTAGCGGCTTCCAGTCCCAAATTGACGTTATTTCATTAAAGGCCTACTGAAAACCCACTACTACCCACCACGCAGTCTGATTTTTTATATATCAATGATGAAATATTAACTTTGCAACACATGCTAATACGGCGTTTTTACTTTACTAAATTGCAATTTTAAATTTCCCGGGAGTTTTTTCTTGAAAACGTAGCGTAATGATGACGTGTACGCTTGACGTCACGGGCTGTTAGGAACATGAGCGCTGGGCACACACACAGCTAAAAGTTGTCTGCTTTAACGGCGTGATTACACAGTATTTTGGAAATCTGTGTTGCTAAATCTTTCGCAATTTGTTCAATTAATATTGGAGAAGTTAAAGTAGAAAGACGGAGTTGGGAAGCTTTAGCCTTTAGCCACACAAACACACGGTGATTCTTTGTTTAAAATTCACGGAGGTGAAACTTTACTATGGATCAGAGCAGACATGGATCCGAACCGTCAACGTACACTTCCGACTATCAGGTACTGTTAAACTCACTAAAACACTAGCAACATAATAGAAAGATAAGGGATTTCCCAGAATTATCCTAGTAAATGTCTCTAAAAACATATGAATCCGTCTCAATGGAATCGCGTTTTTTCCTTTTTTTTCTAGTCCGTCGCTATCAATATCCGCAAACACGAATCTTTCATCCTCGCTCAAATTAATGGGGAAATTGTCGTTTTCTCGGTCCGAATAGCTCTTTTTGTTGGAGGCTCCCATTAAAATCAATGTGAATATGTGAGGCGCCATCAACATGTGACGTCATCGCCTGCGACTTCCGGTAGAGGCAGGGCTTTTCTCCAGTTGCGAAATTTATCGTGGATGTTTTCTACTAAATCCTTTCAGCAAAAATATGGCAATATCGCGAAATGATCAAGTATGACGCATAGAATGGACCTGCTATCCCTGTTTAAATAAGAAAATCTCATTTCAGTAGGCCTTTAAAGTATGCTGAAAATAGAACATGCAAAAGCGGTGTTACTTACTGATAAGTGAGACTTTCTCCTGTTTCTTGTCAGCTGAGGACAGAACATCATTGAGCCAGTCCAGCTGGGTCTCACTGAAGCCGCCATTGTACTTTGTGAACCTCTGCTTCAAGTCGTCCAATTGCACTGAGACAAGAAAACACTGGGGTTTGTTAAATGATACATTTCTTTACCAGATTAATCATAGATTCAAAATTGATTATTCACATGTTCCCATATATTCATATGTGACCCAAAAAAAATGAAAAATTAAGCAAAATGTTTATTTTAATTTTAAGATTTGGCTAACAGGAAGGTATCCTATCACCTTCAATTTATATACGTGCTGCCCTCTGCTGGCAATCCTGTTCCATATAACATTGACTATGTTACATGTTATTTGTTTTGAAATTACTTTGAGGTTTGACACTTCAGACTTCTGTTGCTAGTAAGCACACAGTGCAGAGCAGCAGACTGCTCTACTGCTGTACAACAAAGTTAGCGGCCAATATTTCTATTCACAGAGTTTGGTTACATGTCTGTCATTTGCTTTTTTATGTCAAGTTTGTTATGTTAAAATCTAATTTATAGCCTTTGGATATTTGTACAAGTTCAAACAATTGCAATGCAAATTTTAGTTACCTGTAAATGGGATCGTCCATTGAACGTTAACGTTAAAATAGGGGCATGAGACCCAACCTTTATCGTGTATGGTTGTATTAATTTATTTTATTTTTTTAAAGTTTGTACCAAGCTATATTGGTGATTTAACATGATTCCTAAATGTATGTGCTCTCCATGTGTATATTAATGTATTCTCATTTCTGTGCTTACTTTTACAGTAACTTAATGGTGTCGACTCGCAGTAGTTCTCAAACTTTTTTCACTTAGTACTACATCAGAAAACACTTGGCTCTCCAAGTACCACCACAATAATCAACATTAAAATACAGTCGCGTAGTAGGTATAAATATTCACTAAAAAGATTAAGATTAAAATTAATTTATTTCAAAGGAGACAATGGAATTTCATTAAACACATGACTACACATGGTTAAAAAAGACAGAATTAGCCAGATGTCCAGTTTTCATCTGTAGTCCCCTAACATTAAACTAGGAGCATGAGAGCCAACCTTTATCGTGTACATTTGTATTGTGTAAGGCAGAGGTTTAAATTAACAATTATAATCAATATTTTTGGACACTATAACATTATACTTGAGTTTGAAAAGTAACACTGTGTTTGAATATAGGAAAATAAAACACTGCAAATAATGAACCAAATATCTGGAGACCAAATGCCAATGGTGGTACATGTACCATAGTTTGAGAATCATTGGTGTAGACAAATAAAAAAAGTAGTTTTTCCCATCTCTAATTTAAATAACTGTTTATCCAGCTGCCAACCTAAAATCCTACATTCAGGGATGGCAGAATAATACATATACACACATATATAGTATACACACATACATACACATACAGACTCACGCACACACACACACATATATGTATACATATATATATATATATGTATACATATATATATATATATGTATACATATATATATATATATATATATATATATATATATATATATATATATATATATATATATATATATATATATATATATATACATATATACATATATACATATATATATATATATATATATATATATATATATATATATATATATATATATATATATATATATATACATATACATATATATATATATATATATATATATATATATATATATATATATATATATATATATACACACACACACACACTCAAACATCTATACACACGCATATATACACACAACATACACACACATACACACACACGATAAATCAAATTTTTTGTCAGAATTCCACCTTCTACACGGCAATTAAGTTTCTTGAAGGTTTTGTAAAAGTATAGAAAACGTTTAATGAAAAGTGCGTGTTCAAAATAATAGCAGTCCCGAGTAAAATTAATGAGGTCATTGATTATGTAAAAAAAATAAGTATTAACCAGATGGCCCTTGATTAAGGATCAAGGCAGCTGAGGCTGCATGTGTTTGCTGTGCGATTGTCCTTGAAAAACAGAGTAAAATAGGTCCTTCAAGACACTGTTCAGAAGAAGTGTATTCTTTGATTAAGAAATTAATAAAAGAGGGAAAAAACAATAAAGAAGTGCAGAAAATTATAGTTTGTTCAGCCAAAATTATATCAAACGCTTTAAAATGGCAGCCAAAACCAGAAACACAAGGAAGAAAAAGAAAACAGACTATTTGAATGGATCGCAGAATAACCAAAATGATAAAGGCTCAGCCAATGATCAGGAGGATCGAAGATGTAAGATTGCCTGTGAGTACTGTAACAATCAGACAACGACTACGTGAGACCAAGCTACCAACAAGAAGCCCTTGCAAAGTTCCATTGTAAAAAAAACAACACGTACTGAAGCAATTACAATTTGCCAAAGAACACATTGAGTGGCCTGAAAAGAAATGGCGTAATATTTTGTGGACTGACGAGAGTAATTTTTGGGTTGAAGGGCCACAGGCAGTTTGTTAGACATCCTGCTAACACTAAATTCAAGCCAAAGTATAAGGATGTGGAGGTGTTTCTTGTACTATGGTGTTGGTCCTAGTAATCACATACCAGGGATCATGAATAAGTTTGAGTACATCAGAATACTGGAATAAGTCATGTTGCTGGATGCTGAAGAGGAAATGCCCTTAAAATGGATGTTTCAACAAGACAATGACTCCAAACACACCAGCAAGTGACCAAAATCATTGAATCCATTTCCAGTAATGGATTGGCCAGCACAATCCCTGGGCCTTAATCCCAAATAAAACTTGTGAGCTGACATAAACAATGCTGTCCATGAGGCAAAATCAAGAAATGCAGAGAAATTGTGGAACGCAGTGCAATATATTAGGGCTGTCAAAGTTAACGTGATAATTCAACGTTGACTATAATTTTCACTAAATTATTCAACAGGCGATTAACGCACACACGTCCATTTTGACCCTCGGGTCGTGCCGTAGCGGGGGGAACTTGGCTGCAGTTAACTTGCTACTGATGAGCCACAAGCGAGCAGAAATAGACAAAGGAAAGTCAGCCTAATGGAAATGTCAGGTTCAAAGCGATGGCAAGTTGTTCTCCCGACAAGGACTATTTTTCCCCGTGAGAAGAGGCGACATCCCTGCAGCAACAGCCTGCTGCGCGCATCGTTCAGGTGGGTGATGGTTCGCTTCTGTGTTCTCACACTGTCTCAAACCACCCGCCTTCAAAATAAAAGCGCTACACTATACATCCGTTTTGACTACATTTACAAAATAAAATTGTCTTACATTACGATCACGCTTTGTCACTAGGTATGGGCACCGGATCCGGTACTTTTTTGGCAGCGATCAAAACCAGCTTGTACTACCAGGCACCGATTCACGTAACCTCCTGCGGTGCCATGTTTCGGTGCCTGCAATCAAAAGGAATTTATGTCGATAGTAACACCATTGACGTCGCCAAGCCAGTCACCATCGTAAAGCTTGCCAACAGGAAATCCAAAATGGCATTGCTGACACAGGGAAAAAAGCTGAAGGAGACAACTGTGTACATGAACGAGCACCTCACTAAACGCGATGTTGAAATTGCCAAGAATGCGCGCGACTTGAGGAAATGGGGGAATATTCAGGTATTTTGGGCGCGCCAACTGCAAAATCTACATAAAGTTGAATGGTTGTTCACAAGCAAGAATCCGAGTTGTCAAAGACATCAAGCATCTGGACGAATATCAGAACTCCCAGTAACTACAACAACAACGACGATAATGGAGTCTGACATCAACATTTAACTATAAAATTACAACGCTCAAAGGGATTACCGAACAAGAAAATCTTTATTCCGATGCACATCCATCTACACTTACAGACATTCTTAGAGCAATGCAAAAGTTTGGTGAACAGGAATATATTGAACTGAAAACCTTCAGCAGTATCGATCACAATAGTCCGGAATTAGAATTAAATAAGGTTATAGATCCAGACACATTTTTTTGTTTGTTTCGTATCAGGAATAATTGTTTTTATTATACGGACGAACAATATAACGGAAACAATAAAATAGACAACAAATTGTCAATTTTTCACCTAAACAGCAGACGTTTGTATGCAAACTACAACAACGTGAAGCATTTTTTGGAACAATTCAACAAACCCTTCAAAGTTATCACTATCTCAGAAACATGGATGGATGCTAAAACGGGAATGGACTTAGACCTGGAAGGATATGAACTAAATTATATAAACAAAACCAACAAGAATGGAGGGTGAGTAGCTTTGTAAGCATTGAAATATGTGATATAAAAAAAGCCAAAACATACTGATCAGTTGTATATATAGATCACCAAAATCAAACGCTGATACGTTTGCTGATACGTTTGAGAACTGGATTACGGCAACATTTACTGAACTCAGTCAAAAAAAATAACTCTTGTGCAGACTCTTTTACATTGACCTCTTGAACCCTAACAAACAAAAGTCCATCGATGACTTTATAGACAAAAAGTACAGCCTGAGTTGCTATCCTAAAATCACAAGGCCAAGCAGAATCTAAGGACACAGCGCCACACTTATTGATACTATTGTTACTAATGATTTTGATAATAATACTACAAGTGGTCTGCTAATATTTGAGTGATCATTTGCACGTTTTTATAATCTATGACAGAAACTACAATAAGAGAAACATTGATGCCAAAAAGATATTTCAAAAAATATGCACAGCTTTCAAGACTGATCCGAGAGATCAAAGTTGGAACAATGTATACGGTGAAAATGATGTAGATGATGCATATGACATTTTTTTGGGATAAATTCACAATGCTTTATGACTGTCTACTGAAAACAACTTATTAAGAAGCAAAAAATAAAAAATAATAATTCGACCATTGATGACAAAAGGACTGAAAATGCTTGCAACAAGAAAAATACATCATATAGAACATTTATTAAACAAAATTCCACAGAGGCAGAAAACAAGTACAACAAATATAAGAACAACTAGCATACTACGAACATGTAGAAAAGGATATTAGTCAATTATTGGAACAAAACAAAAAGAGAGCAACATGGTACATCCTAAATAGCATCATTAAAATTGTGTTAAGAAAGATTATCCAAAATACTTCTTAGATGGAAATGTAAAAAAAAATAACAACATGAAAAAAGTAGTTGAAAGCTTCTATTAGTACTTTGTGAATATTTGACTGAATCTGGAGGAAAAGATTCCAGAGCCCCATTTAGTTGAGTACTTGAATGACACTATAGACAGAAATCCTAACTCAGTGTTCCTCAAAAGTAAAGACCAACTGATTGTAACGTAATGAATATAGAAACAATAAAAAAGGTTACTGAAGAGATTTCAGAACCTTTAACATACAGTATTTTTCCGACCATTGGGCGCACCGGATTATAAGGCGCATTGCCGACGAGCGGGTCTGTTCATGTCTATTTTCATACAATATGGGCACATTAAAGGGGTCATATTGTGATTTTTTTTCTGCATTTAAAACACTTCCTTGTAGTCTACATACCATGTAATGGTGTTTCTCTGGTCAAAATGTTCCATAGATTATGTTTTACAGATCATCTTCAGGACGATTTTTGACCGTCTCTTCAGGATGTACCGTTTTGTGGGCGGTCTTCATTTACATGGCTCCACTTCGTCTCCTCCCCGTCATCTTTGTTGTATAGGGATGATGTTTGTTAAGAAATTATCCAGTTTGAGCCCATTATCGAATCCTCTTATCGAACCGGTTCCTTATCGAATCTCTTATCAAATCCAGATAGGTTGTTGTGTGTACACTGAGTTCCAAAAGCCATAGATGTTACATGACTGGGCCGGCACGCTGTTTATATGGAGGAAAAACAGATGCAACTGAGGACAGAATGTGGCCGTTATAGGGTGAAGGTTTCAGGTGAGAGGGCGCTAAAGGCACGCCCTCCGTGAGCATATAGTGCTGCTATGTGCGTTGAAAATTGTAATATTAAGTCGGCTCTTACCCGAGACTTCAGTGGATTATGGGACCTCCTTCTGTAGCTGTCAAAAAGGCAGCTGTGATCTTGGCTCCTCTCAGAGACACTGGCGTTCACCCCAGCCATCCGACTTTCAGGTATGACTTTAGAATCTCACTAAAATACTATTAACACAATAAGCAGATAAGGGCCCGGAGACGTCGCTTTTTCTTTTTTCTGTATGCTTCACTCTAACTTTCCTCATCCACAAATCTTTCATCCTCGCTCTATTTAATTCGGGAAATCGTCGCTTTCTCGGTCCTAATAGTTCTTGCCGCTTGAGGCTATGATTGTAAACAATGTGAGGATGTGAGGAGACCTACAACCCGTGACGTCACGCACACATCGTCTGCTACTTCCGGTAAAGGCAAGGCTTTTTTTATTAGCGACCAAAAGTTGTGAACTTTATCGTCGATGTTCTCTACTAAATCCTCTCAGCAAAAATATGGCAATATCGCGAAATGATCAAGTATGACACATAGAATGGACCTGTTATCCCCGTTTAAATAAGAAAATCTCATTTCAGTAGGCATTTAAGACTTTACTTAAATCAATAACCAAGCAGCATATCCTCATTCGTGGCTCACTAGTGCAACAACCGCCGGAAATGTGTCCCCTGAAAAACTGTCCGACTGGAACACTAATAACTGAAGTTCCGTGGGTGAATTATGTAAACTCACTGGACTGGTAGTTTTTAGCGCTTCTTGGCGATAGTTTTTAGCGCTTCCATAGCGAATAGTGACAGATATAAGTTAAAACTGTATGCCACTTTATATCAAAAATGGGAACAGCAAAGGATGAATGCCCCACAACAAGTAGATATGGAAAAAGAAGCTTACTGACTATGGTGTCAACGCAGACTACTATGGCGTATGTGCACAAATTTTTGGGACTGCAGAGTCCAAATACACATCAAAGAGAACTAATAGGTAAGAAAAAGGTGGTTTTGCATAATATTGCAAAACAAAACCTCAGAATGTCTTCTAATTGGTATATCATTTTGGGCTTGCTTGCTAACATCAGTTTGCAGTGCACACATATCTTCTATGTGCGGCTGCCATCTACAGGTCACATTTATCATTACATCATGTACCAAATAACATTTATTTGAGGTCAGTAAGCGCAACCTGAATCAATCCGTACATTAGGCACACTGTCGATTTTTGAAAAAATGGAAGGATAAATATAAATATGGTATATCAGCAACCATCCATCCAGCCATCCATTTTCTACCGCTTATTCCATTTCAAACAGGAAAATTCTCAGACAACACGAAAATAGCTAAAGTTGTACCAATTTATAAACACCAGTTTACAAACTGCACACCTGTTTCTCTACTTCCACAATTTTCAAAAATGATTGAAAAACAATTCAACAACAGATCGGACAAATTAATTAATAAAAATGAAACAGACAACTAATACGAATAGTCAACATTTCAACATCAATGGCATCAATCAAAATAACGCAAGAGATTACCAATGAAATAGATAGTAAACAGTGCGCAGCGGCAGTGTTTAAGGATTTAACAAAAACATTTGACACAATTAATCATATTATCTTAATAAACAAATTATAACAATATGGCATCAGGGGGCTGGTCTTGAACTGGGTAAGAAGCTATTTAACCAAAAGGAAGGAATACATGAAGATAGGAGAACAAACGTCTAAAGAGCTGCAAATACCTTGTGGCGTACCTCAAGGATCAATAGGACCAAAATTGTTCAATCTTTATTCAAACAACATTTGTAAAGTTACAAATGAATTAAAGTTAGCATTATTTGCAGATGACACAACTGTTTAGTTCAGGATCAAACACACAAAACCTAAGACAAATAACAGTAGAAATGAACACATGTTAAAGATCTTTTGACAAAAACCGACTTTGAATCTCAGTAAAATTAAAATAATGCCATTCGGTAACAGTAGAAGAGAAAGTGAAACCCAAAAAGAAATAGAGTAGATATTGAAAGGGTAAAAGAAAACCACCATTTGGGTTCAATATTACATGATAAAATGAACTGGAAACCTCATGTAAAAAATATACAACATAAAGGATCAAGAAACACGTCAATAATGAATAAAGCAAAATATGTTCTGGACCACAACTCACTCCATATTCTCTACTGCTCGCTAGTGTTGTCATGTCTGACTTACTGTGTAGAAATATAGGGAAATAAATACAAATGTGCGCTTCATTCACTAAAACGATGTTACAAAAAAGATAAATTAGAATAATACATAATGTTGTATATAGAGAAAATTCAAACCCTTTACTTCTTGAATCTAAATTATTGAAATTCAACGACTTGGAGGATTAGCTAACAGCTAAAATTATGTACAAAGCAAACAATAACTTGCTACCCAAGATGAGAAGAAATATAATTTTAGAGAAAAATCTCATTTAAAACATTTATATGCACGTACAACACTTAAGATCTTTAGCATATCCGTAAGTGGAATTAAATTATGGAATGAATGACTAGTTGGCGACTTGTCCAGGGTATACACCGCTTTCCGCCCGAAGAAGCTAAGATAGGCTGCAGCACCCCCCGCAACCCCGAACGGGACAAGCGGTAGTAAATGGATGGATTAACCAAATAAATGAAACAATGCACTAATATGACCAAGTTTAAGACATTGTTCAAACTACGAGTGTTGCAGAACAATCATTGTAAACAGAAAACAAAGACATCTTCTCTTTTCTTTGATGTGCCTGAAAGAGTGGCAGCACATCACAGTAGCTCCTTAGATTTCCTTCATTTTTGCTATCATTCACAACTTTTCTTGCTTTTCTTTATCATCACTTATCTTTTCGAACAATTATCCTTGTGGATCAATAAAGTTTGTATAGGTCGAAAATTGCTATGATATAAAAAGGGTTTTTGATTGATTGATTGAAACATTTATTAGTAGATTCCACAGTACAGTACATATTCCGTACAATTGACCACTAAATGGTGACACCTGAATAAGTTGTTCAACTTTTTTAAGTCGGGGTCCACGTTAATCAATTCATGGTAATTGGGTGGGATTGAAATAAGTTCTGTTTCAATATGTTACTATTTTGCATGTTAATAAACAACTAATTAATGGTGAATATGTGTTCCCCATGGTGAAGAAGGAGCTGAGCTGGAAGGCAAAGCTCTCAATTTACCGGTCGATCTACGTTCCTATCCTCACCTATGGTCATGAGCTTTGGGTCATGACCGAAAGGATAAGATCACTTAGAGATAGGGTGAGAAGCTCTCCCATCCGGGTGGAATTCAGAGTAAAGCCGCTGCTCCTCCACATCGAGAGGAGCCAGATGATGTGGTTCGGGCATCTGGTCAGGATGCCACCCGAATGCCTCCCTAGGGAGGTGTTTAGGGCATGTCCGACCTGTAGGAGGCCACGGGGAAGACCCAGAACTCGTTGGGAAAACTATGTCTCCCGGGAAGAGCTAGATGAAGTGGCTGGGGAGAGGGAAGTCTGGGCTTCCCTGCTTAGGCTGCTGCCCCAGCGACCCAACCTCGGATAAGCGAAAGAAGATGGATGGATTGATGTGTTCCCAATACTAAATTCCATAATAATTTAGAACAATTTCCTTTGTGGATCATTAAAGTCTGTCTAAGTCTGTGTCAAAGTCTAAAGTGTTACCCTAATTCTATATGGTTTACCTGGGGGGCAGTTGAGGTCCTCGTTGCTGTTGTGTTGTTTTATCAACGACAAAGCACGGCAGTACCGCAGACTGTCCTCCTCTACGCCCAGCAAGCTGACATCGAAAGCGTCCAGCACAACGAAGGTGAAGCCGGGGAAGGGAGTGAAGCTGTAAGCATTGATGTCCCCACCGGCCCGCCTTCCATCGCAGTGACCGTCGGCAAGCACCGAGCTGTTTAGCCGAGAACACAACAGCTCGCTTCTGGAAAAGTTATAGAGCTCATGGTTGCCCCACACATGGTGCACCTCCATGGAGCCCAGGCTGAACTCTTCCAGGACCCGGTCGAGTGCGACACTCGAGGCGCCGTGACGCTTGTTAGCGCCGTCGATGATGTCCCCCAGCTGGAGGATGAAGTTCGGCCTGGCGGCTGACTGACACCAAGCCTCCCGGGCTTCTTTGAGCAGCCGGAGACTGTTCCGGTAAAAGCGCTTTCTAGTCTGCGTGAAGTTGAAGGCGTCATCGATGTCAGCGTGCTGGATGTCAGCTATCACGCCGAACGTAAACAGCGGCTCTCGCTCACAACAGTCGTCCATTTTTTTTTGCTCCTTCCTAAAAGGGTTTATTTTTCTTCTTCTTCGTTGCTTCAATGGCGGAAGACGTGGTTCTTCTTCTCGCTTTAACGGCGGACGTCAACGTCTTGTTTCCGGAATACATCAGACTGTACACGTGCGGACACCTGTCTGTCATCGACCGGTTTACTGTGTAACGAATCAGTTTGCTCATGCGCCAAAGATCGGCCACTTCCGTTCCCTGCTTCAAAGCAGGTTTTCCAAAATAGAAGTATTTGTTTAATTTCTTTCAACAACGGTTAGCGAAATATCTCCCGATAACCTAAAATAATTGACAACTAAACCTTAAAAAAATGTTTTTAATCCATCCACGTTGTTATTTATTCAAATTTAAAGCTACCATTTTCAACTTTTTATTTAATTTTTTTTAATCTATTAAATAGAAACAAAAAAATATAAAATATAACGCAAATTTATGTAAATAACTACGCAATAAGAAAAACTTAAATGACAACGTAATAGAAAAAACAAAAAAAGAAAACATCAAACATCCATCAATCCATTTTCTACCGCTTATTAAAGTTAAAGTACCAATGATTGTCACACACACTCTTGGTGTGGCAAATCTATTCTCTGCATTTGACCCATCACCCTTGATCACCCCCTGGGAGGTGGGGGGAGCAGTGGGCAGCAGCGGTGTCACGCCCGGGAATCATTTAAGGTGATTTAACCCCCATTTCCAGCCCTTAATGCCGAGTGCCAAGCAGGGAGGTAACTGTTCCCATTTTTATAGTCTTTGGTATGACTCGGCCCGGGGTTTGAACTCACGACCTACCGATCTCAGGGCGGACACTCCAACCACTAGGCCACTTTAGGGTCGCAGGGGGCGTTTGAGCCTATCTCAGCTACAATCGGGCAGAAGGCGGTGTACATCCTGGACAAGTCGCCACCTCATCGCAAGGCCAACACAGATAGACAGACAACATTCCCACTCACATTCACACACTAGGGACTATTTAGTGTTGCCAATCAAAGGTTGAGGATTATAAGTACCTCGGTGTACACATGGACAACAAGCTGAATGGGTCAAACCACGCTGAGGCCCTCTAAAAGAAGGGACAGAGCCGCCTCTACTTCCTCAGGACGTTAGGATCCTTCAAGGTCTGTACAAAGATGTTGAAGATGTTCCATGAGTCGTTGGCGGCGGGCGCCTTCTTGTACGCCGAGGCTTGCTGATTGATTGATTGAAACTTTTATTTATAGATTGCACAGTTCAGTACATATTCCGTACAATTGATTACTAAATGGTAACACCCGAATAAGTTTTTCAACTTGTTTAAGTCGCGGTCCACGTTAATCGATTCATGGTAACATCAATAACATCAACAACACTCACCTTTGTGCATTCATGCACAACGTTAAATGTTTGGTGGACAAAATGAGAGAGAGAAAGAAGTGGCATAAAACATTACTAGAAAGTCGGAGAAAGTTATGCATGTAAACAAACTACAGTGAGTTCAAGGACCGCCAAAATTAGTAGGACCAAACGGCGTTTGCCAAATACTCCAATCAGTGAAGAATGTTTAATGTAAATAGTGTGGTTTACAACAATTAGGGAGGTTTGTGTCATGTTTGTCTAAGTTTTTGAAAAAGCTCCAGAAAGCCACTAGGGTGGCGCTAAAGAGCCGCATGGGGCTCTAGAGCCGCGGGTTGCCGACCCCCTATTTAGATACTAATTGGAAAGCCAGTTCAAACTCATAGTTCCAATTATTCAAACACCAAACCCGGAACAATAAAATATGTGATACAAAAACATACAATTTGCCCACTGCACTATGTGGACATTATAAAAAAGATATCTATTAGTACCACACAATTCGAAGATACACCCCTTTAATCCATTTGCTGATTAATGGACAAAACACTAATAGTTTAGTATTTATTTGAAGGGACAATGCACAGAAACATTAAGCTCAAAGACAGATATGTTCTGCACCAGATTATAGCTAAATAGCTCATTTCCATCTGTAGTCCCTGGCTACCTAAATTAAAGAGATACAAAATCATGCTATCAAATTATAACAATAAAATTATACTTTAGCATGTAGTCAAATTAAGAAAAGTGATAAAATGCCCTTTTATTGACACATACTTATTACACATTAGAACCACACCTCATTTACATCATCACACATTTACAGTACTTGACAATAATGATTTATGGTTAACCCGAACTGCTTAGTTTCATGCACCGGCTCCAAAGAAATATATTTTAAAGTAAGTGACAGAGTCTGAACATTTGTAATGTATGTTCTTGGCCCAGAATCATGTATTTTGTGTTACTGTTATTTAGAACACACCCCTTACTGTCAACAAAACTGGACACACACTCCAGTTCACTTTGCAGTACATTGTAGTAAGCTATTTGTATTTTTGCGCCAATTGTTCTGAGTCGTTCGACGTACTCAATGCAATATTGTCTAATGTCAGCCTTTGTCTTCCAAAAATATTTACTCCATACTTGGTGGTGGTATCTGTGGTAAACTACTACAGTAGCTACAGCTGCTTCTGGGGTAGACTGACTTTGTTTATGGGTGCCACCTCTGTGCTGAAAAAAAAAGTCCACAATGTAGATTCATGATGGCGAAACAGAGCGTTGATCCATATTTTGTAAAAATCTGCAAAACCCCACATTCTCCACGACAGAGTATTTTTCCTTTCCTCGGAATGGTAAATGGGTTGTACTTGTACAGCGCTTTTCTACCCCTTATTAAGGAGCCCAAAGCGCTTTGACAGTATTTCCACATTCACCCATTCACACACACATTCACACACTGACGGTGAGAGCTGCCATGCAAGGCGCTCACCAGGGCCCATCAGGAGCAAGGGTGAAGTGTCTTGCCCAAGGACACAACAGACGTGACTAGTATGGTAGAAGGTGGGGATTGAACCAGTAACCCTCAGATTGCTGGCACAGCCACTTTACCAACTTCACCACGCCGTCCCCTAAAAGTCCAGGGTGTGTTTTTTTTTAGCCCGGCGCAGCCTTTTTGAACGCTTCGTACTTCTCTTAATGCTTGGCAGTGGCATTACTTTTTTTTTCAGGGGTGGCAGCAATAAAACAGTCAGCAGCAGCTGTAGTTACCATAGTAGTTTAAAACTTAATGTACCCATGATTGTCACACACACACACTAGGTGTGGTGAAATTATTCTCTGCATTTGACCCATCGCCTTTGATCACCCTCTGGGAGGTGAGGGGGGCAGTGAGCAGCAGCAGTGGCCGCGCCCGGGAATCATTTTTGGTGATTTAATCCCCAATTCTAACCCTTGATGCTGAGTGCCAAGCAGGGAGGTAATGGTCCCATTTTTATAGTCTTTGGTATGACTCGGCCAGAGTTTGAACTCACAACCTACCAATCTCAGGGCGGACACTCTAACCACTAGGCCACTGTGCACAGTTACCACCACCAAGTATGGAGTGAATCTTCTTGGAAGACGAAGACAAATTTCTTCTTTAATAAAGTACAATTGTAACATACCTTTATTTGAATTTAAACAAATTAGGTCCTCATTCAAATATATTGCTGGCACTAAACATATTTAAAATATCATATAATGTGCCTTTTCACAACAAATAAATGACCTGGACTGAGTAGAATTAGAATTAAGATGAATGTGACTGTTTTTCTAAACACGCTTGTGTAAAAAAATATATTGTACCTAAAATGACTTACGTTTTGCGATGGACCACGGACGTCTGGAACCTGGCTGCTCATCATCAGTCATCATTCATCAAAAAATAAATGCCCGCCACCTAGATACTGCACGCCGATTAAGATTAACTTTCAATATGTGCATGCGCCAGATAAAATTGCGCGCAAACCGAATATTTGCGCGCCGAATCTGCCAAGTAAGTTTGCCCACCAATATATACACACCAGTTAATATTGCCCTTCACCACAATATGAAGTATAAACAATAACACATTGAATAATAGGAGTATGTAAACTATTCCTACCTTGATTACTTCCCTGACCTCCTTAAAGGTTTTGTAATCCATCAAAAATATCTAGACGTCCACCCATTTTCTATCAATTTCCCTCATGCAACTTAAAATGCATCAAACATGTCCAAGTGTAGAGAGTGTTTTACATAATACACATGAGGCCTATTTTTTAATTGTGTATAATTGTGTAATGTAGACATTTTTAAAATAATGTCGACATAGTTCAGTGGGCAAGTGGTGTGTTTTCATATCACATGTTTTAATGTCCTGTGTTGGATTTTGATCAATTGGACCATGAATTTGAAAGGTTGTCCATATTGGTACACAGGGGCGTCGCTAGGGATTTTGGGCCCCATGAAAAGAATCTTTACAGGGCCCCCAACACATAATTTCATATAATTGCATCATCATTAGGGGCCTCTCTGGGCCCCCCGCCATCATGGGCCCCTAGAATCCGTCTCCTTTACCCCCCCTTTTCGGCGCCCCTGTTGGTACCTATTTATTTAGTCTGTGCGGTACACACCAGTGAAAGGCACCCCAATATCTCAGAATTAATGGTTCAAAAATAAATTTGAGACTATTCACAGGCTCTAAATTAGGAATTATCACAGTTTGAAAAACACTGCTTCAAATAGTTTCTCCTCAGAGTGGGGTGGCCTATCAGATTCAACAGGTGGCACGTGCATCCCCAGGCCACCCTCTAGACAAGCCCCTGATGCTTGGTCTGCAGATGACGTATTAAAAGTGTTGTGTTGAATGCAGCTCTGCTCGTACCTCCCCTTGAAATTGTTGTTTTGCAGACAGTGCTAGTGGCTGTGGGACTATTTGAAATTAAAATGAAAAAGTAGTTGTCCAACATGGCAGACATTGCTGTGTTTACTTTGAGGAGTTGTCCATCCATCCATTTTCTACCGCTTATTCCCTTTTGGGTGGCGGGGGGCGCTGGTGCCTATCTCAGCTTCAATTGAGCGGAAGGCGGCATACACCCTGGACAAGTCGCCACCTCATCACATGGCCAACACAGATAGACAGACAACATTCACACTCACATTCACACACTAGGGCCAATTTAGTGTTGCCAATCAACCTATCCCCAGTTGCATGTCTTTGGAGGTGGGAGGAAGCCGGCGTACCCGGAGGGAAGCCACGCAGTCACGGGGAGGACATGCAAACTCCACACAGAAAGATCCTGAGCCTGGGATTGAACCCAGGACTACTCAGGACCTCCGTATTGTGAGGCTGACGCACTAACCCCTCTACCACCGTGCTGCCCCTTTCAGGAGTTGTGCTAAAATGTATTTCCTGCAAAAAGTAAATTCCTGTTGTGGCAGCGCTCACTAAATCTGCACTGCTGGTGCATCGTCTTCCCACAACTAATTACTACGTGTGAGACAGATTATTTTTTATTTGTGGCTATTGTAACGATACGTGTTTGAAATGATTTAACTCTTTAGTGAGAGAAAAATGTCAGTTTGCCTTTTTATGGTATTAATGAGATTGTAAAGAATTGTTGTTGATCCGATGCTGATTGAACCTCATTCTTGATTAGAAGCCACAGTACATACAATTGCAATTGTTAAAAGTTAAAGTTAAAGTCTCACTGATAATCTCACACACACTAGGTGTGGTGAAATTATCCTCTGCATTTGACCTATCCCCATGTTCACTCTCTGGAAGGTGAGGGGAGCAATGAGCAGCAACGGTGACTGCGCTCGGGAACCATTTTGGTGATTTAACCCCCGATTCCAACCCTTGATGCTGAGTGCCAAGCAGGGAGGTAATGGGTTCCATTGTTATAGTCTTTGGTATGACTCGGCCGGGGTTTGAACTCACAACCTACCGATCACAGGGCGGACACTCTTACAAGGTGTTTGGATGTATTCATTACATTTATTCATCTATTCATCCATTTTCTTCCGCTTAGCTGAGGTCGGGTCACGGGGGCAGCAGCCTAAGCAATGAAGCCCAGACTTCCCTCTCCCCAGCCACTTCGTCCAGCTCCTCCCAGGGGATCCCGAGGCAATCCCAGGCCAGCCGTGAGACATGGTCTTCCCAACGTGTCCTGGGTCTTCCCCGTGGCCTCCTACAAGTCGGACGTGCCCTAAACACCTCCCTAGGGAGGCGTTCGGGTGGCATTCTGACCAGATGCCTGAACCACCTCATCTGGCTCCTCTCGATGTGGAGGAGCAGCGGCTTTACTTTGAGTTCCTCCCGGATGACAGAGCTTCTAACCCTATCTCTAAGGGAGAGTCCCGCCACCCGGCGGAGGAAGCTCATTTCGGCCGTTTGTACCCGTGATCTTGTCCTTTCGGTCATTACCCAAAGCTCATGACCACAGGTGAGGATGGGTACATAGATCGACCGGTAAATTAAAAGCTTTGCCTTCTGGCACAGCTCCTTCTTCACCACAATGGATCGATACAGCGTCTGCATTACTGAAGACGCCACACCGATCCGCTGGTCAATCTCACGATCCACTCTTCCCTCACTCGTGAACAAGACTCCCAGGTACTTGAACTCCACTTGGGGCAGGGTCTCCTCCCCAACCCGGAGATGGCACTCATTAAATTTAAATGTTCATTAAATATGTACTTTCCTGGCAAAAAGTGATTCAAAGTAATATTATGACACTGACACATCTCAGCTAATTAGCTCTCTTTGATCATCAAGCTGCTGAAAATAGTTGCTCTGCATTAGGGTTTTTTGTTTGGCGTATCTTGACCAAATTTGTTCGTGTGTTTATTAGGTGTCAGGTTCTGTTTTATGTATTTTCAAACATGAATCAATCAATCAATCAATCAATACATCATTGTTCAATAGCAATGTCGCTAATACTTGGTTATTTTTCAGGTTTGAACGGAGTTTTGTTGGCACTTTTTGGGTGTTTTTTTTACAGGGCCTTTTAGGTAACTTCCATAGTTAGCCACCTTGTGCTTGCCTAAAATTACCAAATAAAATGCATCAAAAAAGAAAAACATTTTTCACACACAGGAATTGTGAATGACAGGCAAAATTCCAAAAAGTGCATTTAAATGACCATATGTGTAGACTTTGTGATCCATGTAAAGACGAGGACTTAATGTGTCTGTCGTTGACAAATGTGTGCCTGAGTGTTGTCATTTTATAATTCACACCTTAATCATACATCATTAAATTGTAAATGTGTATACAGTACAATGTCTCTCTTTCATATTTTGTAGCATTTTCAATTTCAAACATGTGTAACGATAAGAATATTTAATCACAATTCATCCGATTCGGTCAATAGTTAACTGTGGAGAGACAAAGCCGACGAGCCGACAGCAGGCTGAGAGGAGCAGCGGTCCTGACCAAGATGGAGGCCAGGAGGCGGGGCATGCAGCAGAGAGGAGAGGCGTGACGCACTCAGAGCGGCGTTGCAGCAGCAATCAGAGTCAGGTGTGTACACGACACACCTGTGCTCAATCCCTGGATCTTGTGCTGCAGCATAAGAGGGGTGAGGGAGGAACGATCGTGGCAGAAGAAGGAGAGGAAAAACACGACGACAACGACCACGACAGCGACGAGAGAGACCCGAGCAAAGATGAGTCCCCGCAACAGACGCAACCCCCGGCCACCGAATGGTGCACCGCCGCGACCAGCAGGAACAGCAGGTGCGCTAGCAATTGGCGTGACAGACAGGCAAGAAGAAGACCTCAGTTGTATTGAAATAATAAACGTGGGTCAAACCTGCTATGATGCGTCATGTGTCCATCGGCATTGCAACCCACACACGGATGGCAGGAAGTCCGTCACATTAACTTATAATTAATCGTAATAATTTGCAAATAGAAGCATTTTTAATCCATAAATTGTGTACTTTTAACAGATCATTCTCACGTTTTTATTATTATATACAAGGGACTGGATAAGTTTTTAACTTTATGGATAAGTTTATTAAACACTTTGCTTGTTTTTAAACAAAATGAAGACTAACACTTTTTTACAGAAACCCAAAAACAAACATACCCTCTCACAACTACCTACCTCTCATGACACACGCTCACTTTATAACAAATTTGAACAATAAATTACAATAATAAAAATAAGAAAATATTGTATATGTGTGTTGGCGGAGTGGCTCACGTTTCATGCCAGTTGTACACCACAATGTTGATCAGAGTTAGGTTTTCCCATTACGGTTCCAAAGTGCATTTGGGGTTGTTAAATATTTTAATTAGACTACTAAATTTGGATTTGTCATTATTATTCCCAGATCTTTACTTACCTGCATTATTTAAACTGTTAAAAACAATGATTTTAATTATGCTAATTACCGTTGCAGAGTTTGAATTCTTACCCACTTGTTCAGAGAGCATGCAGCTTCACACTGTACTATTAAGCCTCTAATCTTTGAGTTACATACTTTTGAAAAATCACAATTATTCACAGGTTGTCAATCAATTGAATGTTTCATTTATTAAAATTCAGTTTTAACAATGCTGATCAACCTTGCCATGATTTGAACCCTTACCCACTAGTTCAGAAGGCAACTAATTTAACCCACTGTACTATTAAACCTCTTCATTTTGTGCTATAGTTAGTGTTAGGGTTTTCCATTAAGGTAAGGGTTTAGGGGTTTGAGTTGTCTTTAATGTCCAGTTAGGGTTATGGTTTGTTATTAGAATTTCAATGTGCAGTTCCGGTTTCCCATTAGGGTTTCATTGTAAAGTTAGGGTTAGGTTTTCCCCTTAGGGTTTCAATGTACGGTTGGAGTTGGTAATATTTATAATTAGACTTATGAATTTAGATTCATCATGATTATTCCCAGGTTGTTACTCACTTGCATTGTCCATCCATCCATTTCCTACCGCTTATTCCCTTTGGGGTCGCGGGGAGTGCTGGTGCCTATGTCATCTACAATCGGGCGGAAGGCGTGCACACCCTGGACAAGTCGCCACCTCATCGCAGCACTTGCAGTGTTAGCATTATTAAAAAAGCAACTCTAATCAACCTTGATGGTTATTGAATCTTAAACCATTTGTTCAACGATCAAAAATTTTAATCCAATTAACATTTCAGCCTTAATATTCAAGCCGCAGTTGATTGAAACTTTTATTAGTAGATTGCACTGTACGGTACATATTCCGTACAATTGACCACTAAAGGGTAACACCCGAATAAGTTTTTCAACTTATTTAAGTCGGGGTCCACGTTAATCAATTCATGGTAGGGTTAGGGATTGTCATTAGGGTTTAAATGGGCAGTTTGGGTCGTTAGCATTTTTAAGTAGACTTTTGAATTTGGATTTATGATTATTCACAGGTGATCACTCACTTGCATTATTTATATTACTAAAAAAGCTATTTTAAATAATGCAACTTATTCTTGTTGATATTTGAACCCTTACCCACTTGTTCAGAAAACATGGAGCCTAACCCATTGTACTATTAGGCCTCTATGGTCACAGTTAGGGTTAGGGTTTTCCATTACAGTAAGGGTTAGGGGCGAAGGTTGTCCTCAATGTGCAGTTTGGTTAGGGTTTTTATTCAGGGTTTTAATTGGGGCTGTTGACACCCACAAGGCGGGCGGCGGATGCGGATGGCTTTGGCCTTGTTGGGATAACCTCGTTGGTCTTTGGAGTTAGCTTTGCCTTCCAGTGTGAACGTTCCTTTGTCCATTTCTCCTTTGTGTTTGTTCCTGCTTGAGGCTGCAGCATCGGTGTTGACAGTGCACACATTCATCACAATTTAAAAAAAAAAATAGTGCTGGCAAAGGAAATCAGCATCATGTTGTCATTACCGTGTTTCCTTTTAACAACCATAATTCAAACAGCAATTTCAATAATCCATTTACACAATTTACACAAAAATCACAACACAACAAAACATGTATCTGTCACAATGTCAGAAGTGTAGTATTTGGAATTATGTACCAAGTTGAGTATAAAGGTATAATTTCAAGCACTTTCATTTCAACACTCAATTCATTGCATTGCGTCAATGATATTTCCACCACAAGTCTTTAATACCTTGAACCATATCTTCTTTCTTTATAGAATGCCATTTTTTCAAGATTAATTTACAAACCCCGTTTCCATACGAGTTGGGAAATTGTGTTAGATGTAAATATAAATGGAATACAATGTTTTGCAAATCATTTTCAGCCCATATTTAGTTGAATATGCTACAAAGACAACATATTTGATGTTCAAACTGATAAACATTTTTTTGCAAAAATCATTAACTTTAGAATTTCATGCCAGCAACACGTGACAAAGAAGTTGGGAAAGGTGGCAATAAATACTGATTAAGTTGAGGAATGCTCATCAAACACTTATTTGGAACATCTCACAGGTGTGCAGGCTAACCGGGAACAGGTGGGTGCCATGATTGGGTACTAAAACAGCTTCCCAAAAAATGCTCAGTCTTTCACAAGAAAGGATGGGGTGAGGTACACCCCTTTGTACACAACTGCATGAGCAAATAGTCAAACAGTTTAAGAACAATGTTTCTCAAAGTGCAATTGCAAGAATTTGAGGGATTTCAACATCTACGGTCCATATCATCAAAAGGTTCATGGCCGGAAACAACCATTGAATGACCGTGACCTTCGATCCCTTAGACTGTATCAAAAACCGACATCAATCTCTAAAGCAGGGGTCGGCAACCTTTATCCCCCAAAGAGCCATTTTGACCCATTTCACAAAATAAAGAAAACAAATTTGGAGCTTTTTGCTTTGTGCTAAGTATTAACCAGGGGTCTCAGACTCGCGGCCCGCACCTTAATATGAAAATTTTATGTAAGTGCGGCCCGCGAGTTTTAAATTAATGCCGTTTGACAGCATCCTACTTGCCACACCTCCCAGGAGACTCCTGAATTTCAGAGCAATATTTCACGCGAGCGTCTGCTGATTTCCGCCCTTCAACATCTAAACGGGCGTGATACGAAGGCGGTGCCTTTACCGCTGTCCACAACGTGTATCAATATCTAGCACAGCCATCAACGAGTCTTAAATGGTTTCCACAGACACACTTGGACAACTGCAATGCATACTTGTTCAACAGACATACAGGTTACACTGAGAGTTGTGATATAAACAGCTTTAACACTCTTACTAATATGCGCCACACTGTGAACCCACACCAAACAAGAATGACAAACACATTTCTGGAGAACATCCGCATTGTAACACGACATAAACAGAACAGAACAAATACCCAGAATCCCATGCATCCCTAACTCTTCCGGGCCACATTATACACCCCCGCTAGCACCAAATACCCCCCCCCCCCCCCTCCCTCCGTGCGTCAGTTGAGGTGGGCGGGGTTGGGGGAAGCGGGGTTTCGTGGTAGCGGGGGTGTATAATGTAGCCCGGAAGAGGTAGGGATGCATTGGATTCTGGGTATTTGTTCTTTTCTGTTTATGTTGTGTTACAATGCGGATGTTCTACAAAAATGTGTTCGTCATTCTTGTTTGGTGTGGGTTCGCAGTGAGGCGCTTATTAGTAAGAGTGTTAAAGTAGTTTATATCACAACTCTTGGTGTAACCTGTATGGCTGTTGACTAATTATGCCTTTCAATCACTGTCATGTATCAACAGAGATTGCATTCTACATGTGACCGGTTGGCACGCAAATAGCATTGTGTAAAAGCGGGCGCGACAAGTTCAAGAGGACTGATAAATCTTTGCCATTGGGGCACGCCCTCTATACATATATAACGATTAGGTGAAAATCGGAGGATGTAGGCCCCGGGTGATTTTTCAGAGAGGCATTAAACTCCGGAAATCTCTCAGGATAATCGAGGGGTCGGAAAATATGCAGCTGAGCCTCATTAGAGTGATCAAAGAGCCGCATGCGGCTCCTGAGCCGTGGGTTGCCGACCTCTGCTCTAAAGGATATCACCATATGGGCTCAGGAACACTTCAGAAAACCACTGTCACTATATATAGTTGGTCGCTACATCTGTAAGTGCAAGTTAAAGCTCTACTATGCAAAGCGAAAGCGATTTATCTACAAGATCCAGAAGCGCCACCGGCTTCTCTGGGCCTGAGATCATCCAAGATGGACTGATGCAAAGTGGAAAAGTGTTCTGTGGTCTGACGAGTCCACATTTCAAATTGCTTTTGGAAATATTCGACATCGTGTCATCCAGACCAAAGGGGAAGCGAACCATCCAGACTGTTATCGACGCAAAGTTCAAAAGCCAGCATCTGTGTTGTTATGGGGTGCATTAGTGCCCAAGGCATGGGTAACATAGACATCTGTGAAGGCACCATTAATGCTGAAATGTACATTCAGGTTTTGGAACAACATATGCTGCCATCTAAGCGCCCTCTT
The DNA here is from genome assembly GCF_033978795.1 of Nerophis ophidion. Lineage (NCBI taxonomy): Eukaryota > Metazoa > Chordata > Actinopteri > Syngnathiformes > Syngnathidae > Nerophis > Nerophis ophidion. The sequence goes on from NC_084618.1 coordinate 42,063,563, forward strand.
TTTCATGGATGCCCCTGCTTATTTCAGCAAGACAATGCCAAGCCACATTCAGCACGTGTTACAACAGCTTGGCTTCATAAAAAAAGAGTGCGGGTACTTTCCTGGCCCGCCTGCAGTCCAGACCTGTCTCCCATCGAAAATGTGTGGCGCATTATGAAGCGTAAAATACGACATTGGAGACCCCAGACTGGTTAAACAACTGAAGCTCTACATGAAACAAGAATGGGAAAGAATTCCACTTTCAAAGCTTCAGCAATTAGTTTCCTCAATTACCAAACGCTTATTGAGTGTTGTTAAAAGAAAAGGTGATGTAACACGGTGGTGAACATGCACTTTCCCAAATACCTTGGCACGTGTTGCAGCCATGAAATTCTAAGTTAATTATTGTTTGCAAAAAAAAATTAAGTTTATGAGTTTGAACATCAAATATCTTGTCTCTGTAGTGCATTCAACTGAATATGTGTTGAAAATTATTAGCAAATCATTGTATTCCGTTTATATTAATACATCTAACACAATTTCCCAACTCATATGGAAACAGGGTTTGTAAGACTGATCTAATTTATCATAAAAATTTTATTTTTGTAGTAGCTAAGGAACAAATCCTTTCTTGCTTTCCATTTTAGTGTGCATAATTCAATCAGAGATAGATATATTTGAAGCCACCCTTTTTAGGATTTTACAATTATCAACATTGTTCTCAGAGTTGACCTTATCAGCTCGTATTTTGTTTTTAGGTATGCAAATGCTCAAGCTCACATCATCTTTTACATGTACACTGTGCAAAGTTTTGGTTGGGCAATCATGTGGCGTGAGGACTTCACATTTGTCTATGTTTATTGTCCGAAAGCTTTGTGAAAAACAATTTCCTAATTATTCAGGCCTCGGGGTTTTGGTTATGTTTTTTGTTCTTTTTAAATGGCGGCGTCATCATCAAGTTGACTTTACCATATCTCATATCCCATTACTTTCATTAGACTTCATCAAAATAGCTAACATCACTTAACCTGACTCTTGCCGGATCCTATACGGCAGTGGTGCTTAACCTTGTTGGAGGTACCGAACCCAATTAGTTTCATCGAACCCTTCTTAGTGAAAAACAAAATGTTTTTTTTCAAATTCTATACAAAGTTATGTGTTTTTGGTAACACTTTAGTATGGAGAATATATTCTAAGTAACAAAGACCTAATTTAAAGGTTTTTGGACACTAGGGGAACATATTCTAAGTAACAAAGACTTCATTTAGAGTTATTTGGTTAGGGTTATAATGAGGCCATGCCGAAAAAGGCATTAATAAGTACTTAATGATGACTAGTTAAGAGCCAATATGTTACTAATTTGCATGTTAATAAGCCACTAATTAATGGTGAATATGTTCCCATACTAAAGTGTTACCATGTTTTTTTACTGGTGCACAAAATGAACTGTGTATGAACATCACCTTGTTCAAAGAACAAAACCGACACAGTGCATAAACTCACAACAAATTACACACCTGCAAATCAGTGTGACTTTCTGCTGTTGCTCTATCCGTAATACGCCGATAGGTAAAAGTTTTTATTGACACGATGAATTGGGGGTGTTTTGACCTCCGCCGAACCCCCAATGTCGACTCACCGAACCCCTAGGGTTCGATCGAACCCAAGTTAAGAACCACTGCTATACGGTATAGCTCGGTTGGTAGAGTGGCCGTTCCAGCAACTTGAGGGTTCCAGATTTGATCCCGGCTTCCGCCATCCTAGTCACTGCCGTTGTGCCCTTGGGCAAGACACTTTACCCACCTGCTCCCAGTGCCACCCACACTGGTTTGAATGTAACTTAGATATTGGGTTTCACTATGTAAAGCGCTTTGAGTCACGAGAGAAAAAGAGCTATATAAATATACTTCACTTCATCCTTGTAGTTCGCTGAGCTCCACACAAGGATCTAGGCTTAAGGGCAATGCAAACTCCTTCAAAATCGCAAAAAATAACGAACCAATGAGGATCGCCGGGCGGGATTTCATAGATGTGACGTAGCGAATGTTTGATTCAAACAACAATGTCGGCACGGAGCATGGAGTCGTGTGCTGACATTGATTCTGATATAGCCACTGTTTTGTCGAATCTATCGAGTATTAATTCTTTAATAGATGAACAGAGAACTTTTCGCTGTCGTTATCCAAAATGTCGGCTGTTCTCTTTTGGATTTCCTAGCGTCACGGGTTAAATCCAATGTGAGTGGTTGAAGTATCATGTTAATAAAGGTAACGGACAAGTGGTTTATCCTATCATATACAATGATATTTTTTTTCACAAGGCCCCGCCTTCTGAAATACATCTCCTATTGTGAAGTCCAAGATCCTTGTGTGGAGCTCAGCGAACTACAAGGATCTGGCGAGAGTCAGGTAAACATCACTGCCACCATTGGAAAGAGTAAAGGTGAACTTCCTCAACATTATTCCTTTCTTTACATTAATCTTTAACATGTTCTTTTTTGGCGTCTTCAATCTCTGTCCTTCTTGCTTCTTAACCATTTCCTTCAAATCGTTATTTGCACAATGAGATGTTGTTATTTGTGTTTCACAGTCTATAATCTCTGAGTTGAACTCCGCTGCCTTCATCAGGTTAACAATCATGGCACTGCTTTGTTTGATTTGCTTGCCAAGGTCGGCACATTTTTTCAGCAACTTTCTGTTCAACGGTTGAGACGGTCTCCAGGATGGCATTGATCGAGACGTCAGCTCTCTCACCTTTGCCTGCAATTTCCAGCTTTTTCTCTGTTGATGTGGCACTTTTTTTCTTAGCATTCTCTTTTGCTGTACGTCGCCGTCTTTGTAGTAGGTCTGGGTTTCAAGTTCTATCACATCATTTCAGAAAGCATGCCAATGTGACCGCACCAACCTCCACTCCATTTTCGTGGGCTTTAGAGAAGACACATCATTGCGGCATTTCTTGGCACATCTAGCAAAGTACACTTCAGTTAACCACAAATATTTCAGAATTACGGAACACTTGCAATACAGAATGGCTTCAGACCAATTTATTGGGCTGAGAATATTATTCATACAGTGTATGACAATTGTAACTTATAAAGAAAAAAAATACAATCAACTGATATTCCTGCAGAATTCTTATTGTGGTAACATTCATTCAATACTTATCTCTTTAAAAATAATTTTCAATTAAATATTTGAAAAAATATGCATGAATTGTAACATGATGAGCCGTTTGCTCCAGTTAGAATTGAAATAAACACAAATGCGACCAAAACTCTTGATACTCTTGCAACCCGCCCTTTTCAATCTTTCAATCAAACCTGTATCTTCCGGCATGAGAGACGAGCGTGCGAGCTACCTAGATACTCCGAAACCAGCACTGCTCTTGACGTTGTCAGGGAGTGAGATTCACCAACGTACACATGGTTGGCCTCCGTTTCTCTCCGAGGCTGCAGAAACTTGAAATATATATTTCAAAAAGTTTGTTGTTACATTGCATGGAGGAAATGAAACATATTTTTCAACCACAAGAAGATAGAAATAAAATACTTTAACCAACCAAACAAATACCTTCGTGTTTCTTATGTTGTTTGTTTCTGACAAAAACATGTTTGTATCAAAATGTCTGATGTGGTTGTAAAGTGAGGAAAGGGCTCGGTACGAATGTATGTGTTTGTGTTGGATACCCTTCACAGTTCTCAATGTACAAAAAGCACAGCCAAGTTGATTGAGTTCCTTAATTTCGGATACAATCAATTATTTCCGTCACACGAGAGACACGTCTGGTTGCTCAGTGGTCCCCCAATTGGTCTTGTTCTTCACCTCTGACACGTGTGCTCCTCAAATGGATCCTATTTTAGTAACCATTCATTCACTGAAAGAGAGGAAAAGACAAAAGATGTAGACATCTTTTATCAGTAATGCAATTGTAAACATTAAAAACAAATGACAAAATTAATTGCTCCACACCCATTTGAACCAAAGCACATGTTCATGATGCATTGCATTATTCTTGGCTTTTTTTTTTTTTTCATTTAATGCTTTCACTTTGATTTCATTCTCATTCATCTTCAACTTCATTCAAAATAATTCACACATGTATCATTTGTGTTGTAATGTGACATTTTTTATGTTACGGTTTCTCAATTCCTAAAAATAATAAAAGCACCTTAAACATGATTGGTGCTTCGAAGCCAGTGAAAAAGTGTGAATAGCACATAACTGTGGCACTTTCAAGGACAGTCGAGTAGTTCCAAACAGAGGTGTCAATATGTTTTAAGAAGAGGGGAAGCTGAGCCACCTGGAGATGCACAAATACAAATATAGTAATCTTGTCAGAACGGGGGCTATGGTGTGGTTTGTTTTCCCGTAATGCAAAGGAAGGTGACGGTACATGGCGTGAAGGTAAAGACATATTTTAATTTATCGATATAAAAAAAGTGCAAACTAAAGGCAAGCACAAAGCTGAGAACAAACTTGGCTCAATAAAAAACCTACCACAAAAGCAAAACTATGGATATGAAACAAAAGACTCGCTAAATGTGACATGAATAAACAAAACTTACCTGGAAGGCAATGACCAGAGCGATACATAACCGGAGTGAACAGAGCATGGAGCAACAACAATGATGTCAGGCCAACTGCCTGGCAACTACAAGCTTAAATAATAGTGACATGATTAACACAGGTGCGTGAGTCCTAAACAAATCAGGTGCGTGAGTCCAAATGAGTACAGGTGAACTAATCGGCCGTCATAGTGACAAAACAATGGAGCGTAAACAGGAACTAAAAAGAGTCTTAAACCAACAGAACATAACTAAAAAAACAAGACCATGGAACATGACAAATCTATTCAACAATAATATATACAAACCCTTTTTCTATATGAGTTGGGAAATTGTGTTAGATGTAAACATAAACGGAATACAATGATTTGCAAATCATTTTCAACCCATATTCATTTGAATATGCTACAAAGACAACATATTTGATGTTCAAACTGATAAACTTTTTTTTTTTTTTTTGCAAATAATCATTAACTTTGGAATTTGATGCCAGCAACAAGTGACAAAAAAGTTGGGAAACGTGGCAATAAATACTGATAAAGTTGAGGAATGCTCATCAAACACTTATATGGAACATCCCACAGGCGTGCAGGCTAATTGTGAACAGTTGGGTGCCATGATTGGGTATAAAAGCAGCTTCCATGAAATGTTAAGTAATTCACAAACAAGGATGGGGTGAGGGTCACTCCATTGTAAGCAAATTGTCCAACAGTAATTAGAACAACATTTCTCAACGAGGTATTGCAAGGAATTTAGGGATTTTACCATCTACGGTCCGTAAAATCATCAAAAAGTTCAGAGAATCTGGAGAAATCACTGCACGTAAGCGGTGATATTACGGACTTTTGATCCCTCAGGCGGTACTGCATCAAAAACAGACATCAATGTGTAAAGGATATCACCACATGGGCTCAGGAACACTTCATAAAACCACTGTCAGTAACTACAGTTGGTCACTACATCCATGTAAAGCCAAACCCATTTATCAACAATATCCTGAAACGCCGCTGGCTTGCCTGGGCCGAAGCTCACCTAAGATGGACTGATGCAAAGTGGAAAGGTGTTCTGTGGACTGACGAGTCCACATTTCAATTTATATTTGGAAACAGAGGACGTGGTGTCCTCCAGAACAAAGAGGAAAATAACCATCCGGATTGTTATAGGCGCAAAGTTCCAAAGCCAGCATCTGTGATGGTATGGGGGTGTATTAGTGTCCAAGGCATGGGTAACTTACACATCTGTGATTGCACCATTAATGCTGAAAGGGCCATACAGGTTTTGGAGCAACATACGTTGTCATCCAAGCAACGTTATCAAGGACGCGCCTGCTTATTTCAGCAAGACAAGTGTTACAACAGCGTGGCTTCGTGATAAAAGAGTGCGGGTACTTTCCTGGCCCGCCTGCAGTCCAGACCTGTCTACCATTGAAAATGTGTGGTGCATTATGAAGCGTAAAATACAACAGCGGAGACCCTGGACTGTTGAACGACTGAAGCTCTACATAAAACAAGAATGGGAAAGAAATCCACTTTCAAAGCTTCAACAATTAGTTCCATCAGTTCCCAAACGTTTATTGAGTGTTGTTAAAAGAAAAGGTGATGTAACACAGTGGTGACCATGCCCTTTCCCAACTACTTTGGCACGTGTTGCAGCTATGAAATTCTAAATTAATTATTATTTGCAAAAAAAAATTAAGTTTATGAGTTTGAACATCAAATATCTTGTCTTTGTAGTGCATTCAATTGAATATGGGTTGAAAAGGATTTGCAAATCATTGTATTCCGTTTATATTTACATCTAACACAATTTCCCAACTCATATGGAAACGGGGTTTGTATGATCCACTGAAGATAATCCTGTATGAACGAGCTCATCTCGACCTTACACGATGAAACTGACAGATTTATGATCATATTCTAATGAATAATAAAAGGTTATGTAATTTATTTATTTGAAGTCACATTACGACCACTTTATAAAGCTGGTTTTAACTGAAGTCAAGCGATAATAAATTTTTTAGTACATGTAAACATAGAGTTTGTGCACGGGGGACTGCAGAGGGGCCCTTCTTGAGTCTTATAAATGGGGGCCTAGAATTTGGTGCGATGCGCCTGCTTAAATGGGAGACATCCGTCTTGACATTTCAATAAGTGTACTATGTACACTGTAGGGTTCTAAGGTATACCGGTACTAATAAATTACCCCAGTATTAATTAATCAGAAAACGTTGTTTTTTTTTACGGGCATGACGGCGCGCCGTCGTCATGTCGAGTCATTGCTGGTTTTACGAGCAGAGGAGCACGTTCGGCAACACACTTGCACAGAGTACTTACAGGTAGACACAGTGTGTAGACAGAAAAGGGAGAACGGATATATTTTGGCTTAAAAAATAACGATAAAGGTGAAGCTATGACACTAAAACGCTGCTCAGCAAGATGTACTTCAAAACAAGGCTAGCGAGTTAGCGGCTAACGTCCATCCGCAGTCAGCAGTGTTTTAGCTAATTCTAAATCACTCAGTCTCGGTGGCGATAAATACAGTCAACTTCTGACAAGTATCATCCCTGCAGGACGAGGAATAGCTAAACATGCTTCAGGGCACATCGTAGGAGGACACAATAGCTCACCGCTAACAGCAAACTAGTGCGTCACAATGTAAACAAACGCCATGGGTGGATCTGCACCTAACATCGACTGTAATGATGCAAAGTACAAGAGCCTTTTATAGTCAATACTACCATGATTACATCGATATTATTTAGCATCACAAAATATTTTTTTAAAATTTATATTATGTTTATAAAGTCAGGAAATACGTCCCTGGACACAAGAGGACTTTGAAAATGACCAATGTGTGATCCTGTAACTACTTGGGATTGGATCAATACTCAAATTTGTGTTATTATCCAAAACTAATGTAGAGCATTAAACAACAGAGGAATAAGTGATTATTACATTTTAACAGAAGTGTGGATGGAACATGTTAAAACAAAACATTTGCAGATATCAACAGTAAATGAACAAGTAGATTAATAATAAATTTTCTTCCACTTGTCCTTAATAATTTTGACAAAATAATAGAATGATAAATGACACAATATGTTACTGCATATGTCCGCAGCTAAATTAGGAGCCCTTGTTTGTTTACTTACTACTAAAAGACAAGTTGTCTACTACAGTGGTTCTCAAATGGGGGTATGCATACCCCTGGGGGTACTTGAAGGTATGCCAAGGGGTACGGGAGATTTTTTGAAAATATTCTAAAAATAGCAACAATTCAAAAATCCTTTATAAATATATTTATTGAATGATACTTCAACAAAATAAGAATGTAAGTTCATAAACTGTGAAAAGAAATACAACAATGCAATATTCAGTGTTGACAGCTAGATTTTTTGAGGACATGTTCCATAAATATTGATGTTAAAGATTTTTTTTTTTGTGAAGAAATGTTTAGAATTAAGTTCATGAATCCAGATGGATCTCTATTACAATCCCCAAAGAGGGCACTTTAAGTTGATGATTACTTCTACGTGTGGATATCTTTTTTTAAATAATTGAATCGCTTGTTTAATTTTCAATAAGTTTTTAGTTATTTGTATACCTTTTTCTCCAAATAGTTCAAGAAAGACCACTACAAATGAGCGATATTTTGCACTGTTATATAATTTAATAAATCATAAACTGATGACATAGGGCTGTATTATACTTCTTTATCTATTTCTTTTTAACCAAAAATACTTTGCTCTGATTAGGGGGTACTTGAATTAAAAAAATGTTCACGGGGGGTACATCACTGAAAAAAGGTTGAGAACCACTGGTCTAGTATGTCAACTATTTTATTTAAGGACAAACTTGCAATAAGAAACATATGTTTGATGTACCGTAAGATTTTTTTGTTAAAATAAAGCCATCAATGGCATTTTTTTGCAGTTCTCTTTATTTAGAAAAGTATCGAAATACATTTTGGTACCAAATTATTGGTATGGGGACAACCCTTGACTTAGATCCCAAGCACACACATCGTGACAGTGCGGCTTGCACAGGAAAAGCCGAAGCTAACTCTGTCGCTGGCTCTCAGTTTGTGTGCAAAGCACCTAATACGTGGTCCAATCCATTACGCCTGACATATGATACTGACTGTTAAAAAAAAAAAAAAAACAGGAGGTTACACAAGATCTCATTCACACTTTGTTGTTACACACTTACTGGAAATGATGATCAATATTTATCTTTTCCTGCTCACTACTTTCCAACGCCATGGGTTGCTCATCAACGGCCATTATTTCCAGTTAGTTCCTTCCCTATTGCGGGTCTAACGTGTCCAGGACTGCACATGCGCACATGACATTTTAGGTGCAACATCCAGGTGCAGCCCGTGCATTGCATTTTGCCGTGCTTCTCAGTGTGAACGCAGTAATGCACTGAAAAGACTGCGTGTGTGCAAACGGCCAATTGGCACAGAGCCTGTTGTTGCCATAGTTATGTGTCAAAGATGGATTCATTTTTTAAGGCTTCATTTCATAGTGAGCATGCTAGTGTGTGTGGTCGTCCCCATGACTTTACAAATAACGAGTGAAAGCAAATCATTTGTGAAGATTAAAAAAAAGTGTTATTTGAAAGGCTAAAAGGACCTCAAAAATGGGAAGCACTTTCATTTGGATGAAAGTATCAGGGGCACAGTTTGACTGACAGATCAGTGCTGTGCTGGGCTGTCAAAAAGGTCAAATTCTTAGATGAACACTCAGGTCTACATGCTGGAGTAACTTTGTCTCAAAGCTGCCCAGGAAGCTTTCTAGGTTCCTCTGGTGGTGCTGGAGGAGGTGGCCGGAGACAGGCAAGGTGGGCACAGGAAATCGGGGAAAAGCTTAAAAAAACATCCATCCATCCAATTTTTACCGCTTATTCCCTTTGGGGTCGCTGGTGCCTATCTCAGCTACAATCGGGCGGAAGGTGGTGTACACCCTGGACAAGTCGCCATCTCATCACAGGGCCAACACAGATAGACAGACAACATTCACACTCACTCACAGTTAATTTTTTTCATATTCCATGTAGATCGCTATTCAACTTAAAGTCAGTCATTTTATTATCTGAAAGATTACAAATCCTAGTGGAATTTACAATCTTTTAATCTTTTAAATAGTGACTAAAAGTATACTTGTTACAGATGTTCGAAATGTGTTGTCCAAGTACAATGGGGCAAAAAGGTATTCAACTCCCTGCTAATATAGAAATTTTAGGCCCTTATAGAGACATGAAAAGTACATATTTTTTATGAGCGGTTTATTGTGACACAGAGAGACAAAAGGTACAAAAAAAAACAACATTTGTTTGGGGTTTTTGATAGTGTGAAACAAGTATTTGAACTCAGTTAAGAAATCCTTTTTACAAGTACAGAGGTTGGATGTTTCTTTTAGTCAGGGGCAAGGCATGGAGCCCCTCCCCATATTCACGGCAGAATGCAAACGAAGTCCCTGTGGCATCCGCCTGCAGATCGGGACGTGACTTAACGTGGGTGTGGGTCAACGTTGAGGCACGCAACTTTCCCCCACAATGGACCGCCAAAGAAGAATGTGTGCAGAGCGAAGAAGAGAGTTTGTTAAATTACCACTGATAGTCACACACACACTAAGAGTGGTGAAATTACCCTCTGCATTTTAACCCATCCCCTTGTTACCCCACCTGGGAGGTGAGGGGAGCAGTGAGCAGCAGCGGTGGCTGCGCTCGGGAATCATTTTGGTGATTTAACCCCCAATTCCAACCCTTGATGCTGAGCGCCAAGCAGGGAGGTAATGGGTCCCATTTTTATAGTCTTTGGTATGACTTGGCCGGGGTTTGAACACATTTGACTAACTGCACTAGAGCAAGCCCGGTCACAGGCAATTACAGAGCCTGCTAGCCTGGGTATGGAGTCAGTTAAGTTAGAACTAGCCAGCGCCAGGCTGGATGATCCCTGTACACAGCAATTTTCGTAGAATAATACACAACTCACAAAATGTTTTTTCTACTGTGTCTATGACTACGTCAGAGTTAGACATGCGTTCTACTGAGGTGGCAAATTATGATGCGTTCAGTTTATCGCAGCGCCAAGTAGACAATCTGAAAATTCCCGTCATATCAATTCCTAGATATGGTCGTAATTATTTTAAGTACACTGCGCATAATAAACGCAACATTATTAATATTGCTACGACGGATAATTTCATCAACAACTCCTTAAAACAGCCCACTACCTATAATATGGGCTTTCTAAACATCAGATCTTTGTCTCCCAAAACGTTATTAGTCAATGAGGTCATTAGAGACAACAACCTTAACGTCATCGGTCTTAGCGAAACCTGGCTTAAACCAGACGACTTTTTTGCGATAAATGAGGCATCCCCTCCTAACTATACGAATGCGCATATTGCCCGTCACCTCAAAAGGGGAGGGGGTGTCGCACTAATATACAACGAAAACTTTAACTTTAGTCCTAATTTAAATAATAAATATAAATCGTTTGAGGTGCTTTCTATGAAGTCTGCCACACTTCTGCCTCTGTGCCTGGCCGTTATCTACCGCCCCCCAGGGCCCTATTCGGACTTTATTAGTGAATTCTCAGAGTTTGTTGCTGATCTAGTGACGCACGCCGATAATATAATTATAATGGGGGACTTTAATATCCATATGAATACCCCATTGGACCCACCGTGCGTGGCGCTCCAGACTATAATTGATAGCTGTGGTCTTACACAAATAATAAATGAACCGACGCATCGCAGCGGCAATACGATAGACCTAGTGCTTGTCAGAGGTATCACCGTCTCCAAAGTTATGATACTCCCGTATACTAAAGTAATGTCCGATCATTACCTTATAAAATTCGAAGTTCAGACTCATGTTCGGCAAGCTAATAAGAATAATAAATGCTATAGCAGCCGCAACATTAATGCTGCCACAACGACGACTCTTGCGGACCTACTGCCCTCGGTAATGGCACCGTTCCCAAAGTATGTGGGCTCTATTGATAACCTCACTAACAACTTTAACAACGCCCTGCGCGAAACCATTGATAGTATAGCACCGCTGAAGTTAAAAAAGGCTCCAAAAAGGCGTACGCCATGGTTTACTGAAGAAACTAGAGCTCAGAAATTATTATGTAGAAAGCTGGAACGCAAATGGCGCACGACTAAACTTGAGGTGCACCATCAAGCATGGAGTGATAGTTTAATAACTTATAAACGCATGCTTACCTTAGCTAAAACTAATTATTACTCAAATCTCATCCGCATTAATAAAAACGATCCAAAATTTTTGTTTAGTACAGTAGCATCGCTAACCCAACAAGGGACTCCTTCCAGTAGCTCCACCCATTCGGCAGATGACTTTATGAAGTTCTTTAATAAGAAAATCGAACTTATTAGAAAGGAGATTAAAGACAATGCGTCCCAGCTACAACGGGGTTATAGTAACACAGATACGATTGTGTATACGGCGGATACTGCAAATATCCAAAATAGTTTCTCTCGTTTTGATGAAATAACATTAGAAGGATTGTTACAACGTGTAAATGGAATAAAACAAACAACATGTTTACTTGACCCACTTCCTGGGAAACTTATCAAGGAGCTTTTTGTATTATTAGGTCCATCAGTGCTAAATATTATAAACTTATCACTTTCCTCGGGCACTGTTCCCGTTGCATTCAAAAAAGCGGTTATTCATCCTCTCCTTAAAAGACCTAACCTCGATCCTGACCTCATGGTAAACTACCGACCGGTGTCTCACCTTCCCTTTATTTCGAAAATCCTCGAAAAAATTGTTGCAGAGCAGCTAAATGAGCACTTAGCGTTTAACAATCTATGTGAAACCTTTCAATCCGGTTTCAGGGCAAATCACTCGACTGAGACAGCCCTCGCAAAATTGACTAATGATCTATTGCTAACGATGGACTCTGATGCGTCATCTATGTTGCTGCTCCTCGATCTTAGCGCTGCTTTCGATACCGTCGATCATAATATTTTATTAGAGCGTATCAAAATACGAATTGGTATGTCAGACTCAGCCCTGTCATGGTTTAACTCTTATCTTACTGATAGGATGCAGTGCGTCTCCTATAACAGTGTGACCTCGGACTATGTTAAGGTAACGTGTGGAGTTCCCCAGGGTTCGGTCCTTGGCCCCGTACTCTTCAGCATCTACATGCTGCCGCTAGGTGACGTCATACGCAAATACGGTATTAGCTTTCACTGTTATGCTGATGACACCCAACTTTACATGCCCCTAAAGCTGACCAACATGCCGGACTGTAGTCAGTTGGAAGCGTGTCTTAATGAAATTAAACAATGGATGTCCGCTAACTTTTTGCAACTTAATGCCAAAAAAACGGAAATGCTGATTATCGGTCCTGCTAGACACCGACCTCTATTTAATAATACAACTTTAACATTTGACAACCAAATAATAAAACAAGGTGACTCTGTAAAAAATCTGGGTATTATCTTCGACCCAACTCTCTCCTTTGAGTCACACATTAAAAGCGTTACTAAAACGGCCTTCTTTCATCTCCGTAATATCGCTAAAATTCGCTCCATTTTGTCCACTAAAGACGCCGAGATCATTATCCATGCGTTTGTTACGTCTCGTCTCGATTACTGTAACGTATTATTTTCGGGTCTCCCCATGTCTAGCATTAAAAGATTACAGTTGGTACAAAATGCGGCTGCTAGACTTTTGACAAGAACAAGAACGTTTGATCATATTACGCCTGTACTGGCTCACCTGCACTGGCTTCCTGTGCACTTAAGATGTGACTTTAAGGTTTTACTACTTACGTATAAAATACTACACGGTCTAGCTCCAGCCTATCTTGCCGATTGTATTGTACCGTATGTCCCGGCAAGAAATCTGTGTTCAAAAGACTCCGGCTTATTAGTGATTCCTAGAGCTAAAAAAAAAGTCTGCGGGCTATAGAGTGTTTTCCGTTCGGGCTCAAGTACTCTGGAATGCCCTCCCGGTAACAGTTCGAGATGCTACCTCAGTAGAAGCATTTAAGTCTCATCTTAAAACTCATTTGTATACTCTAGCCTTTAAATAGACCTCCTTTTTAGACCAGTTGATCTGCCGCTTCTTTTCTTTCTCCTATGTCCCCCCCTCCCTTGTGGAGGGGGTCCGGTCCGATGACCATGGATTAAGTACTAACTGTCCAGAGTCGAGACCCAGGATGGACCGCTCGTCGGGACCCAGGATGGACCGCTCGCCTGTATCGGTTGGGGACATCTCTACGCTGCTGATCCGCTTCAGATGGTTTCCTGTGGACGGGACTCTCGCTGCTGTCTTGGAGCCACTATGGATTGAACTTTCACAGTATCATGTTGGACCCGCTCGACATCCATTGCTTTCGGTCCCCTAGAGGGGGGGGGGGGTTGCCCACATCTGAGGTCCTCTCCAAGGTTTCTCATAGTCAGCATTGTCGCTGGCGTCCCACTGAATGTGAATTCTCCCTGCCCACTGGGTGTGAGTTTTCCTTGCCCTTTTGTGGGTTCTTCCGAGGATGTTGTAGTCGTAATGATTTGTGCAGTCCTTTGAGACATTTGTGATTTGGGGCTATATAAATAAACATTGATTGATTGATTGAACTCCCGACTTACCGATCTCAGGGTGGACCCACTAACAACAAGGCCACTGAGCATGTTTAGAAGTAAATCAGTTTGCAAAATGGAGGTAAGCAAATGTTTATTTTTTGTTTACTCATGCTATTTTGCAATATTTGTAACAGACAAGGAAAGAAGGAACATTATTTAATTTTTTAAATAGGAACTGCTCTGTATTAGTGATGGTCAGATGAAGCCTCATTAGGCATTGAACCACTGATTTTAATGTGAAATATGCCATCCATCTATCCATCTTCTTCCGCTTATCCAAAGCTGGGTTGCGGGGGCAGCTGCCTAAGTAAAAAAGCCCAGACTTCCCTCACCCTAACATCTTCGTCCAGCTCCTCCCGGGGGATCCCGAGGCGTTCCTAGGCCAGTTAGGAGACATAGTCACCCCTACGTGTCCTGAGTCTTCCCCGTGGCCTCCCACCAGTCAGACGTGCCGTAAAAACCTCCCCGAGGGAGGCGTTGATGCCTGAAACACCTCATCTGGTATCTCTTGATGTGGAGGAGCAACAACTTTACTCTGAGCTACTCACCCTATCTCTAAGGGAGAGCCCCGCCACCCGACGGTCGCGGAGGCAACAACATGGAAAGAGTTCAGGGAAGTCATGGAAAACAACTTTTGAACGGCTTTGAAGTGATTCTGGACCACCATCTGCCGCCTGAGGAGGGCGAAGCATTGCACTGCCAACGCCGTAAATGGTGTGCTGCTGACTTCGACTCGGGATGTTGTGGATCGGTGGAGGGAATACTTCAAAGACTTCCTCAATCACACTTACACGTTTTCCTGCGAGGAAGCAGTGCCTTGGGAATCTGTGTTGGGCTCTGCTATTTCTGGAGGCAAAAAAACGCCGCCTCGGTGGCAGGGCCCCATGGGTGGATGTGATCCGCCCAAAGTTCTTTAAGGCTCTGGATCCCCTGCGGCTGTCTTGGTTGACAAGACTGTGCAACATTCCGTGGACGGTGCCTCTGGAATGGCAGACCTTGTCCCTCGCGAGGTCCTGTGGAGAGTACTCAGAGAGTATGAGGTATCTGAATGCCTGACTGTGGACGTCTGTTCCCTGTATGATTGGTGTCAGAGCTTGGTCAGCTTTGCCGGCAGTAAGTCAGACACGTTTCCAGTAAGTGTTGGCCTTCGCCAGGGCTGCCCTTTGTCACAAATTCTGTTCATTACTTTTATGGACAGAATTTCTAGGTGCAGTCAAGGTGTTGAGGGGATCCGGTTTGGTGGGTCCAGATTAGGTCTCTTCTTTTTGCTTATGATGTGGTCCTGATGATTTCATCTGGCCAGGATCTTCAGCTCTCACTGGATTGGTTTGCGGCCGAGTGTGAAGCGACTGGGATGAGAATCAGCACTTCCAAGTCTGAGTCCATGGTTCTCGCCCGGAAAGGGTGGGGGGCCATTTTCCTGTTGGGAAGGAGATCTTTCCCCAAGTGGAGGAGTGCAAGTGCCTCAGAGTCTTCTTCACAAATTTGAGGTATGATTTTATATTTTTATTTTTGCCTTATTTAAATTTTCTCTAAAGCGCTTTGAATTATGTGTATAGTGACAATAAAAGGCATTCTATTCTATTTTATTATGTACGCTGATGATTTGGCCATTTTATCTCCCAGTAGTGCAGGGTTCCAACAGCTTCTTAACATATGCAAAGACTATGGAGTCAACTTTGACATCAAGTGTAATGCCACAAAGAGTATAGAAAGGATATGTAGGACGAAGGAGGATCGACATCTTAATTTCCCAGGTTTCTACATGTCTGGTCAAACACTGTCTGTGTGCAACAATGTCAAATACTTAGGCCACATCATCAATGACAAGATGGAGGATGATGCTGACATGCATAGACAGAGAAGAATGCTTGTATGTGCAAGCCAATATGCTGATGATAAATTTTCAGTACTCTTCTAATGAAGCAAAGGTGTACTTGTATAGAGCTTACTGCACCCCTATGTGCACAGCACCCCTCTGGGTGAGGTTCAAAAAAGAGAGCATCCGCAAACTCGAGGTTGCATATAATGATTGTCTCAGAATCCTGCTTGGAAAGCCCAGGGGTAGTAGTGCCAGTAGGCTTTTTAGTGATTTAGGGATAAACACCTTCCATGCCACCCTGACAAAACTGATGTTTAAGTTTACATATAGACTGCAGGGGTCCAATAATGATCTTGTTATACAGATAGGTGTAGTTTTGTAAGGTACCAATCGTATATAAAGAAACACTGGTATTTGTGCCTTTTATAGAACGTGTCGATGATTTTTTTAAAAGTATATATATATATATATATATATATATATATATATATATATATATTTTTTTTTTCTATTGCTGCTTTTATTTATTTATTAGATGCCTTTTACTGAATACGCACAAGCACTGTTTTCAATATTATGTGATAATGCATTTTATACTGTATTTTGTTTGTTTTATGTACTGTATGTGATTGTATGTCTACTTGGACGTTGGAGTCTGCAAAAAAGCTTGATTGATTGACAGTATGAATTTTTGGGCTCACAATTTCTCTGCATCCAAACACGTCAAGTCCACTTAATGCGAAAGAGCTCAATTTTGATTAATGTGATCACATTAAATTCAGCCAGGCCTTATCTGAGTCATTCAGGTGTTCATTGTCAAATATCATACAGCACTGTATTTGTGTCTTCTTGAGCAGATGGATCTCAATCCATTACAGGAAAGTGTGTTGCTGAAGCCTTTATGGCTGACTGTGGGCATATCTTCCTTGACCTCAATAACCAGTTCTCTCTTGCAATTCTGGACTGGTCTGTCATCTTTCTCACAATCATCCTTACCCAACAAGATTCAAACCTGCATGGAGCTCCAAGGCAAGGATAAGTAATCTTGTATTTCCAGAATTTATAAATAATGTTGGTCTGTTTTTTACTGATCTTTTTATTCCTGTCCTGTGCACGTCTATAAAATTGACTACGAGGCCTGGGCCAATAATATATTTTGCATGATGACATGTTTACAAATTATTGCAGATAAACTATATTATTGTCAATAGTATTTTTAGACCAAACTAATCACTGATGTAATGATAATACATAATAATGATGCAAGTCAACCTTTTCCAATGCAATAAACGTGTATTTCTTTTATATACACAAATATACACAAGCAAAAAAAAAAAAATGCCTCACTTAAGTATTGACAAACAAAGTTGCGCTTCGATATTGAACATGTAGGCAGAGGTAGGGTTGTACATTACATAACTGACAATGAAGTTAGGCCCTTTTTAAACAAAAAGTGAAGAGCAACAACCTTAAAGTATAAGCAGATGTATTAACAGTCATATGCAAAAAAACTAAGTATGGCAGATTCCAAGTGAGGAACACCGACATAACATGACAACATGACAAATATCTGTCAAACGTTTGCAGCGTTTTTTAAAATGCTACTTTATAACAGTATTAAAGTGCAACATGTCTTTGGAAACATAGTGAACCACATTTTCTGTGAGCTCACACTATTTTGCACTTCTTTGTTTGCGCCGACCTTGTTTGACAAATATCTCAGTGAGTGTGGAATGCCGGGACACAGGCTTTGCATCTTCATGATGCACGTCTTTTAACAGTTCATAATAGTGAGTCGGGTGCGTGCTTTACAAGTGGGCATGCAAGTTTGTCCCGTTTGATTATTTCTGTTGGCATCCTTTACCCGCAAACTTGGCAAGCATGCTCCTCGGTATTGATATCTCATCTTGCTCCAAAGGTTTAAAACTAAACTAAACTAAATTATTCCCACACTTGTGCAGTGGTATTTAATTTTGCAATCATTTTGCTCTAATTTTGTTACTGTGCTGGTCACTTGTTGAATGGTGTGATGCTACCGAAGCCGCCTGTCCGCACAAAGACACTTCATGAATGACAAAGGGGTTCACGGCCTTCGTTTGATTCCCCTATGGCACAACCACACGCAGTTGCTGAAAGCGATGCAAAAAGTGAATGCTCTCGAACTGCGTATCGACACTGGAAAAATTACTGCCTTCATTTTCATTTATCGGCCAGTTAGTTGACTTATCGAATATCGGGCCGGGCCTTAAGACAACAAATGAGCTAACTTTTCTAAAGGGACTTTTTTGGGTGTTTCATTAACTGCAGCTGTTACGTTCACGAAGGGACAAGTTTTTTGAACTGCTCTTTACCTGCAAGCCGTTCCTTTGCATACTTAAATAAAGCTGAACCAAAAATTACCTACAGTTAATGAATTCTTAAATTTTTTGCACATGTTGTCTCTTCGGTAAAATATACCTACCATGGAAAAAATGTATTGTTCATATCTTTGTGACAGTAAACTTGAAAACATTATCAGGCGATCAAACATCATTTTCCCCACTGTAGAGTAAATTGAAATTCCCATTAAGGATTACAATCCCTTTAAAGGAGCCATACGTAAGAACTTCATGTCAAGTCATAATTAAATAGCCCTGATATGTCAGAAGGCATTAATAAATCATGTTCTTTTCGAATACCTCCATAACTGATAACAGTAGTTCAGCCGGGATATGCTCATTTCAAAATTAGACATACAGCCCCGAAATATTGTTACTGTTTTAATTTCGATACCCCCTCCTCCACCGTTTGACCAATTAGAAAGTCTGTGACTGTGTCACATCTGGGTTGCCAGTTACGCACCGCCATCTTTGTCTAGCTGCTGCCGCTGGTAAAGTTACCAAACATGTCGGACCTTAGTAAATCTACAGGGTCTCGTTACGATTCTCAACTTATTCATGACAAAGCCAGGAACATTTGTATCAGGGATGTATTCAAAAGATGAAGACGATTGAAGGCGGACAAGATATTTTCATCCTCCTTGATAGGTAAGTAAGGCGTTTACGTTTTCTTATTACTTATAATGAATAGAAAAGGCCATTTCGTATATAAACCATATTGTCAAATAGAGTCTATGATCTTGTCTAATAAAGCTAGTTTGTCGTGCAATGAATGCTAGCCCTGTCAATGCGAGCATACAAATCGACATATGAGCTAAGAATGGAAAATATATGCCCGTTAGCCTGTATGTCGATGTGTAATTGAACTGACAGGGCAAAATATATTTGCGACAAAAAAAAACCTGCGTGGCTATGGGGAGTGCCAGTGCCTAGTTCGCTGTCAATATGCTGATATGCTGTGGGTTCCAACATTAGCACGGCTGTCATGGTAATGTAAAACGTATGGAGACAACCAAATCACGTGATAAAAGAATTGCTCATTTGTGTTTGCATATTGTGGACTACATGTAGCAATTTATATAGCAATCTGAAACGCTTGAAACAGGAGTCTATACTGTAGGCCTACCTTGGTAAAATGTCTCCTCTTTAGTTTTGTGCATATAATAGACTGCTAAGCATCCTCTAATTTTCACCAGTGTAACCATTGCTAACATTGGTTGTAGTTTGTTTTAGTCTTTGTTTTCTGATAGTACTGACAATAACCACATGATTGCCATTTGCTGTGATATTGTACGCATTCATGATGTACTTCTTCCTGAAAATAGCCGAATTTCTTTGTAAAATGGGTTAGTTAGAGATTTGTTACAGACAAAAACGCTTGTCTATTCAGCTATTATGGTCCCAGCACCTCAACCCCTAGTAAGAGGCAACCCAGGAGTAGCCCAGTAGATCAAGCTGGATTCGGCTGCATATCTGGCAACCTCAGATAGAGTCAGGGAGAGGGCGAGGGGACCACAACATTTTGACCGTGATTACAGTACCATTTCTGGCCAGATTCCTACATAGGGCTCCTTCTAATTAAAACAGGTCTACACTTTACCTCTGTACTGAAGTTTATGAACCCTGTTGTTGGGGCAGTCTTTGCCCTGCATGCTGAAGTTGATATTGGTGCGGATGCAGCGGTTGATGAGAGGCTGAATTGGACGGATGTTGTCACTCATACTCAAAAAGATCTGAGATGGCTGGTTTTGGCTCAGAAGACGCAAAGAGTGCATCTGAGAAGAAGAAGTGGAAATGTCTGTCAGGCTCATTAGGATTCAATAATCCTGATCTGGTCTGCAGAGTAATGATTTAATCAGCAATGTGCCAATATGAGTATTTCTAATCTCGAAAGACTATGCAGGCTCACCTGCATGCGTGTGACGTAAACTGGTTTGTTCATCAGAATCCATGTGGCAGTCTCAAAGCATGGCGGGATGGTCATCGATCCATCATAAGTGATAAAACTACTTGTCTCTGGATAGATGTCGTCGATGTTCAGGCCTGTCAGAAGGTATGCATCATCTGCATCAAATTAAGGAGTCAGAAGATAAAAAACAGTTTGGTCAATGGTTAAGCACAAGAAAATTAACTTTCAGATTAGTTTAACATGGAAAACATCACAAAGGCCATTTGAACAACAATAGATTTGTGTTATTTATAGGGGTTACATCCCATGATTATAGCAAACATCTCAACCATGTCATATGATTCACACACATTTTAAATTGTAAAATGGTTAGACACGTAAGAGGGATGTGCGCTATGGGTATGAGTTTTTTTTTCCCTTGGCCTCAGTCTGGACCCCCTCTACAGGGGCTCAGGTTTAGACCATTTTTCCCCCTCCCCCACATCGTTTACCTGTATCTCACCTTTTTTGTAAGGGGCGCCGGAAGTTGGCAGGCCCGTCAGCGATCCTGTTCTGTCTCCCTGTAATGTTTGTCTGATCTTTAATGGGATTGTGCTGAAAATTGTAATTTCCCCTCTGGGATTATTAAAGTCTTTCTGATTCTTATTCTGATTCTGACAAGCGATAGATAGATGGAATCAGAGTCATGGTTAAGCCTTTACTGTAACCTTGATATACCGCGACAACTGTGCATCCATCTTCTATTGCTCTGCCTATATCTCCCTTCAAAGGGCTAGCAGTTGTAGCAGCCAGGCAGCTAGACAGGCCGTGGTCCTCTCAGCAAGCAGTCTGAGATTATGCAAACATTTCTGTAATAAACCACACTGTTTATTTTTACAGAAACAAAACACGGTCAGGGCCGTACCTCCATATACTGAGATTGTGAACTGTGCGTAAAGGGGCGCATGTAAAAATTGTAAAACCAAAATTATTCCGAGCACCTTCTTGCTTCATCACTACGGTGAATCAAATGGCTTTTCTGACCAAAAAAACTTCTCACAAATAGAAAAAATAAAAACATTTTTTACAAGAAATCCACAAATATGGAGGATCGCACATTTTAAATTCCGAGTATGTGAGTATATGATTAGTATTTTGACAGTGTTGGAAATGAAAATGAAAATGAAATTTAAGACTTCAATCCTTATTTAATGACAGAACATGAAGTTATTTACTTACTTACTTCACTTCCGCCACGCTTCCATGCGCCACACAGGGTCGATTAAAACACTCTCCTTTCTGTAAGTGTGCTCTGAATGTATGTATAATGCACACATCATTGTGCAAGTAATACATCACCAGTGATGTGCAGTAACAAGCTACATAACTTAACTACATTCCCCAGTAGCTTGGCGTTAGGTTAGCTACTTCTTTTTAACAAGTAGCTTTTCTTGTAGCTTAACTACTTTTGAGTTGATGAAAAGTTGTACTGCACATAACCATTACCAACTGTTCCCAAACAACACACAAGTCATAGTTTTGGTCAAGAGATGGATAGATGCTGTTTTTTTATTGTAGGCAGAGAAAATGTACAACATTACAGGGGTGGGCCAAAGAAAAGGTAAACTAAACAAATACATATAGTTGAGTGTTTTTTCCCCCAGAGGTATTTGTAGAGTGTCCGCAGCGAAATAACAGATAGTTAATAGTAATGGACCCTTATTGGGTCCATTTGTACACTCTCAGATTGTATGTTGTATAATTGATATCACACTGATAGAAATGCCGTTAAATGTGGCTTTGACGTAGCAATCTACTTTTGCCCTGTAGCTTGTAGTGTAGATTGCTACACTTCTCCGGGGATAACTTCCCCTGCAGCTTAGCAACATTTAAAGGCGAGTAACTTGTATCTTAGCTTAATACATTTTCAAAGTAGCTCGACGTCACTATATTGATTGACAGCTGTATTATAATGCTATGAAGTCACTTCAATATAGGAGTGACGCCATTTCTCCATAGCCCATGTAATAGAAAAGAAAGCCTTGTCTCCTCTGCGCTAAAACAAGAGGAAATTCAAACTTATACAAACTATGAACACACTCACAATACGTCTTAAAGTTCATTATGAATGCTTTGCACTATTTGTTGGATATAATTTTATCATATCCCCACTATTTAAAGCCGCAAGCATCACTCTTGTGGCAGATTAAGTACTCCTTTTCGGCGGCACTGTAGTTGCCCTCAGTGAAGCAAAAGAAGAGGGCGAGACAACTCGCAGGCATACACAGACAGTAACATTAGAGATTAAAAACTTGATTAATGCGATTAAAAAACATACGTAACTGTTACTACATTATATATATACATGCAATGTGTATATTGTGCATATTACATCTTGTTATGAAGGTGTTTGTTACTACATTACATACATATATACACTTGCAATGTGTATATTGTACATACTACATATTGTTATGAAGGTGTCTGTTACTACATTGTATATATAATTGCAGTGTGTATATAAAACATGTTACATATTGTTAAGGAAGTGTCTGTTACTACATTATATATATATATATATATATATATATATACTTTGAGTGTGTATATAAAACATATTACATATTGTTATGAATGTGCCTGTTACAACATTTTATATGCATATATATATATATATATATATACATACATATATATATATATATATATATATATATATATATATATATATATTTGCAGTGTGCATATAAAACGTTGATGAAAGGATTTAAAGTTCCTTTGGAGACTTCGAAGGCTACAACAGTGTCTCTCATTAGCCACATCTTTCAAGCGTTTTGTATCATCTTGAAAATCATTAAAACAACTTGTGTTCTTGTCTCTTATAATGATTGTGAACGATAGGCAAAATACCATAAAAAGTGCAGTTCCCATAAGTGTAAATGGTAGAATAGAGCACATAGTAAATAGCCACTCTCAATTATTATAATATTGATACATATAAAAATTTAGTAAAACAAATGTGAAACAACTGAATCCATTTAAAATGTAAAAATGGTCTTAAAGAACAACAACCACTCACTTTTATATGTTACTCTTGTGATGGTTTCTCTGTTAAGCAATCGATTCAGGAACGCGTTCGATGCTTCAGCTATCTGGGTAAACAAAACAAAAGTAGTGGTCAGATGGCACTGTTTTTCTTTCTGAAACACATTTAATATAGAAAAGACAGTAGTGATGCTTCAATTGCCAAAATAATGTGTATTAATAAACTCAAAATCTTTTTAGTGCTGTTTCGAATAACTTTCTTAGGCTGGATTCACAATGTAAATTAAAGTTCCCAATACCAATTTTGCGGCCATATCCTATTTACAAGCGCATTTAAAGTCAACTACATCTGATATGACTCTATTTGTACATTCACGGACAACATCAGCAAAAACGTAGTAATAAACAACAATACATATCAAAGTTTGATATTTTGTTTCTTTTTGTTGACACGTTTAATTGTTTTACTGTGTCGTTTTTAGGGGTATCAAAAAAATAGATTTTTATAATCAGTTGTGAATCTTACTTGTAACGATTCTAAATAGATTCAAAATAATCAAAAATCTATTTTATTTTTTTCTTTACTTGTCCTGTACAGCCACTTACGCAAATCATATTGTTTGGTGTAGATATCTGCTGTACATATTTAAAAAATAAGTGTCAAATACTTCTCTTGTCTCCTTATTTGTATGTGACTTTATTAAATGTTTGGGAAGTCTTTTATCAAACAAAACCAGTTTTTCTTCTAAGTAATCTTTAAGATTAAAAGAGCTGTTATCTATTGTATGGAAAAATGTAGGCAACAATAGAACTGGCACCAAACGTTATTAAAAAAAGTATTGATTTTGAATCGAGAATCGATTCTGAATCGAATCGCTACCAACAGGAATTCAATCTTATCCAATCGGGTAGTGCCCAAAGATTCACAGAACCTAATATCTTGTGTGTGGTATTTTGAGAAATCTAATTCCTATTTAAGATTGTGGCAGCGATAAATAAGAATTGGAAAATGTCCCAAACGTTCCAGACTTTAGGTATGTTCCGGATCATGGTACAACTGTCTACAATCATGCATGCTATTAATTGACAAACATTTTAGCTTCATACATATTATTGCTACTGACGAACATTGAAGTAGAACCACAAAAATGGTTTTATTAACAACGTAGACGTGTTCAAACGTTCACCTGATATACTCACTTTCATGAATATTGACACAATGACAAGTCCATTTGGGCTTTTGGCAGCTTCAGTATAATTTGTATACAGTTCATGATTGTAGTGAATTAGCTGAACCTGCGAGAGAGAGAGAGTGAGAGAGAGATGATTTTAATACCATTAAACCACTTGTTCAATTTAACAGTCTCTATTACTTATTGTTGAAAAGCCTTTATTTGCAATACTCGTGCCTAAATAGCCATTCAAGTAAAGTGAAGTTGGTTTTATTCATAATGCAGACACAAATTCTATACAGAGATGGTATGGTATTGTATGATTTATTTATTTCAGACAAGAACATCATGTGCACCTCAAACATGGAAAGGAAACCCACATGAGTAAGAATACAACGATCATTATGTAAACATGTTAAAAAACAATTCTAACAGGTAATGGCAATCTTAGTGGATGCAGCTTTGAAAGACAAGCCAATTCCTCTCTACTCATATCTGTATTTGGCATAATTCAGTTTGGGGTGGTCAGTTATCCACAAGCTTTACGGTGAATAAATAGATTACGGAGATTGAGGGTTTCAATCTCAGTTAACATGTTCTTCACACACTTGTGTTGGTTTTCTCCAGGACTTTCAGCCTATTATGTTAAATATAGACTCTGAATTGTGCATAGGTGTAAGTGTGAGTGTGAATCGTTCTTTGTGCATATGTGTTCTGTAATTGACTGGTGACCATTCCAATGTTTACCTCACAGCTTCAGCTTCAGGACATGATGTTTAACCTACCGTAACAGTTGGTACAGTGTTCAATTTTTTGGGTTAGAACAGGGGTCGGCAACCTTTACCACTCAAAGAGCCATTTTGACCCGTTTCACAAAATACAGAAAACAATGGGAGCCACAAAATTGTTTTGTATTTTAAAATGAAATAACACTGCATACAGAGTTTTTTTTTGCTTTGTGCTATGTATAAACCAGGGGTCTCAGGCACGCGGCCCGCACCTTAATATGAAAAGTTAATGTTAGCGCGGCCCGCGAGTTTTATATGAATGCCGCTTGACAGCATCACACTTGCCAACCCTCTCAATTTTTCCGGGAAACTCCCGAATTTCAGAGCAACTATCCTATCGACAGTCTGCTGGTTTTCACCCGAATAACAATAATAAGGGCGTGCCATGATGGCACTGCCTTAACCGCCCTCTACATCCGTACCAACAGCTTGCCAACCCAGTCACATGTTGAATGCGGATTCTACAGAAATATGTAAGTGACTGCAAGGCATACTTGTTCAACAGCCATACAGGTCACACTGAGGGTGGCTGTATAAACAACTTTAACACTGTTACAAATATGCGCCACACTGTGAACCCACACCAAACAAGAATGGTAAACACATTTCGGGAGAACATCCGCACTGTAACACAACATAAACACAACAGAACAAATACCCAGAATCCCATGCGTCCCTAACAACATTATACATCCCCGTTACCACCAAACCCCCGCCCTCTCCGTGCGTCGGTTGAGGTGGGCGGGGTTTGGTGGTAGTGGGGGTGTATAATGTAGCCCGGAATAGTTAGGCATGGGATTCTGGGTATTTGGTCTGTTGAGTTTATGTTGTGTTACAGTGCGGATGTTTTCCCAACATGTGTTTGTCATTTTTGTTTGGTGTGGGTTCACAGTGTGGCGCATATTAGTAAGAGTGTTAAAGTTGTTTATATCACAACCCTCTGTGTATCCTGTATGGCTGTTGACCAAGTATGCCTTGCAGTCACTCATGTCCGTTGACAGGGGCCGCATGCTACATGTGACCGGTCGGCACGCATACAGCAAGGTGTAAAAGCGGGCGCGACGACACGTTTAAGAGGACGTTAAATGCATTGTTGTCACGGTTTGCCAACAATGTTATTATTCGGGTAAATATCGGAGAATAACGGCCCCGGCTGGTTTCTGAAAGCCGGAATCCTCCCGGACAAATCGGCTGCAAATTATAATCCAACTTGATGTCGATTTTGGAGCAGGGGATTTTTTTTCTTGGTCAGCAACCTGTTAGTCCACAGTGATGTTAAAACAGTCTTCACTATGGACTGTAACAATGGTGTTCCAGTAGTTAAACTTTCCATCAATCTCCACTCATCGATATGGGGAGACAATTAGGTCTTTTTCTAGACACTGGAAACATGGGGGACACATCCATATAACTTGCATTTATACACAATTATTGAGCTTGATGATCTCGTTGTCTGTAATTACAATTTGCAACTTCTTTAAGGTTACATTTTTCAAACTAAAAATTATAACAAGAACATTACTTATTATCTTTTGTACACAAACACACACACAAACACACTTACACGCACACGCACACACACATGGTGGAATCTGAATTTACAAATTGAATTTGTTCCTGAACAGGTTTCGTAAATTAAAAAGTTTGTACAGTGAAGCAAATTTTTCCATAAAAACTGTTGTCTGTGTGTTCATGACATTTGTTCAAAAATAAAGACGTCTTTTTTTTTAATATATTGGACATTGAACACTGAGCTGAAAACTGTGTCGTCCGGTTGTTAAACATTGTTTTCTTACACTTTTGAATCCCATTTTCAAGTGTTGTATGCTGTAGCAGACTTTGCATTGAGTTGCAATTCCAAGACATTAGATGGCAGTAGTGTATAAACGATAGTAGAATGCCTCAGCCAGGAAGTAGTCTTTGCCAATAGGCAAAATGTGCCACACTTGCTTTTTGTTGAGCCCTGTGGTGGTTTTGCCTGTAATTATTGTCATGACTGCACACCAGCTCCAGATTTGGAGGTGTTGAAAATGCTACGCAAAATCAGTGATACTAATCAATAGCATGTACATGCCATATTCATCAGTTTTGAAAAGAGCATTTTGAAAAATGGAGCCTTACTTTTAAACACTTTTTTCTACTAGGCATGCTTGTTTTCTTTGGCATAGGACATTGCAATATTACTTAGAGGCAGCAGACACCTATTTGCCCGGCAAGTGTTTGAGTTATGCAACCAAAAAAAGTGTATCAAACTATAATACTGTTTTATTTTACGTGAATCAATGCCCAGTAGTATGGATGGAATTTGGTCAGTACTTATAAAAGTGCCAAACGCGGTACCCATTCCTATCAGTATTTGATCCTCTACCAAATTGGTCCTCAACTCATTGAGAGCCTATAGCAGACCTGGCCATTCTACGGGCTGCGGGTCACATTTTAAAAAGTATCTATGTCGAGTGTGCAATACAACGGTGCTGCTTTTGTTTTGAAAAGCGTTATTTGTATTACTTCCGTGTGGACGTATACTCGTGTGCGATTGGGAGGGAATGTGAACAGTGACAATCACAAATTACAAAATAAATTAAAAAAAAACATATATATCGTGCGTGCAATACAACTGTGCTGCTTTTATTTTGAAAAGTGTTTTTTATGGGCGTATGTCCGCGTGCAACCTGTGAGTGAAGGTGCACAGCGACACGTGATGTCCGGTTACCACCGAGATGTCAGCTCACTCTACAAAAAGAAAAGTTGATGACGAATGCCATATTTTCAACAAGATAGTGACTGCCAAGTATTTCTTTACAGAGATGAAAGGTAAAGCCATGTGTTTAATTTGTGGTACACGGGTTGCTGTGTTTAAAGAATATAATTTGAATCGCCACTACACGACGAATCACGAGGAAAAATACCGGAATTTGTCTGATGAAGCGCGCGCAAGGGAAGCTGATGCGTTGATGGTAAAACTGCAAACACAACAAGGACTTTTTGCCAAATTTCCCACACCCAGATATGCAGCCGTCAGGACCAGTTTCGTAATTTCTCACAAAATCGCCAGAAAAAGTAAGGCGTTTTCTAATGGAGAGTTTATAAAGGAGTGCTTATTGGACTCTGCCCAGAGAAGAGAGGCGCATTTGAGAATGTGTCACTCTCCCGACGCACTGTAACGAGGCGGGCTGAGGCCATCGCTGGAAACTTGGAGCTTCAGCTGAAGAATAGAACGGCCGACGTTGACTGTTTTTCGCTGGCTTTGGATGAGAGCTGCGATGTACGTGATACCGCCCAGCTACTCATCTTCTTACGTGGGATAACTGCAGACTTTCAAATCACGGAGGAGCTGGCAGCCATGCAGTCAATTAAAAGGGACTACCACAGGTAATGACTTGTTCACATAGGTAAATGCGTGTTTGGACATGTTAGGGCTGAAATGGGACACGCTGGCAAGTGTGAAAACAGATGGTTGTCCAATTCTGACAGGGAAAAATGTTTGACTTTTAAAGAAGATGCAGGATAAAGTGACAGAAATTTACATTTTGCATTGTATTATAAATCAGGAAGTGTTGTGTAAGACAGTGTTAAAAATAAAACCATCAAAAGCAATCTGCTTTTGTATAAAGTTAAGTTAGGTTAAATTAAATTATTATCATTATTATTATTATTATTATTTATCTTATGGTTTATCAAAAATAATTTGAGCAAAATGTAATTGAAATATTGTCGGTGTGGCCCTCCAGCAGTGTTCCGGTTGCTCATGCGGCCCCCAGTAAAAATTAATTGCCCACCCCTGGCCTATAGCATTTTGTTTGCGCTTAAGTGTTTTTCAACGCAATTGGAGTCAACAGGTTTCGCTTATCCGTATACTCTTTTTATGTAAAATACTGGAGAAATGTGTGTATGCCCAAATTCAAGCTTACTTTCAGTCAAATGAGCTAGCTACTGATTCTCAACATGCATATAGAACGGGCCACTCTACGTCCACTGCTTTTATATAAATAACCGACAATTGGCTTAATGCTATAGATAATTCTATGTTGGTTGGAGCTGTACTTTTATATTTTAGTGCTGCAATTGACGTGATTGACCACTCTCTTTTAATTGATAAACTTAAATGTTATGGTTTTAATACTTTGGCTTTAAAGTGGATACAGAGTTATTTTTCCTGAAGATCTCAACAGGTGTATTTTAATGGCAGCTTGTCTAATAGCAGAAGTTTGGATTGTGGTGTTCCACAGGAAAGTTGCCTGGGACCTTTACTTTTTTCTATATTCACCAAGGATTTACCTTGGGCTACCGGGCGTGCTAAATTGGTTATTTATGCTGATGATGCAACCTTATATGATGCTGCACCATCATGCAGTGTACTTAATGTAGTATTGAGTGAGGAACTAAAAGCTGTGCATGACTTGACAGTATGTAACAGACTTGTCCTTAACATCTCAAAAACCAAATGTATTGTATTGGGGACTAGGCAAGGGTTATCTTGTGACCCAAAGTTGGATCTTAGGCTAGGTATTTCAACAGTTCAACAGGTCAGAAGTGCCAAGCTCATTGGAGTGATGCTGGACTGCACTTTATCCTGGTCAAATCATATCAGTGATGTAGTTACAAAGATGGGAAGGGCTGATGGTATTTCCAGGAAATGTGCTGCTTTTGTTGATCCACCTCTTATTTGCCAGATTGTTAAGAATTTAGTCTTGTGTCACCTGGACTATTGTTCTACAGTCTGTGCATCTGCTACAAGTGGGGAGATCAGTAAGCTCCAGATTGTCCAGAATAGGGCAGCAAGGCTGGTTCTGGGTTGTTCACTGGCTAACAGTGCAGAACAGGTTGTCAGCTAATACGCTTATATTCTTCAAAACAGTAACCAGTAGTAAAACTCCTGCTTTTCTCATGGCCCAAATAGTTCACAGTAGCACTATGCATAATCATAATACCAGGGCGTCCAGTGAGGGGCATTTTGTACTCCCTCGTCCCAGAAAGAATGCTTTGCGGAACTCTTTTATTTATAGATCTGTATCGCTCTGGAATAACCTGCCTCAAATTCTCACCGGCACTGAAAGTAAACAGGTTTTTAGGATTCAAGTCATATTTTATCTGAGTTTTTAAATTAGTTTGCTCGTTGACGATTTTTTATGTTTGGTTTTGTATTGTGTAGTTAGATTTATATGGTGATTATTATTCTGTGGCTGTATTTTTTTTGCCTGTTTTCTTATTAATGCTTTTATTTTATTTTTATTTTTGTCTGTATAGTGTAGTTATAATTATATGCTTTTACTTGAAATTGTATTGAGTCGTGGACCCCAGGAAGACTAGTGGGTTGTTGTGGCAACCAGCTAATGGGGATCCTTAATAAAAATCTAAAAATCAAATCAAATCTTATCCATACTACTGATATACCCCGCTTAAAGAAGACACAAGTGTGTAAGATGTGAATGAAGGCGGACTTTTTGGAATTATTTACCAAGGAGACAAACTTTGCCATGACGTAATTTTTTGGCTGAGGGAAAATCATAGATCATTGAATTTTCACAAAAAAGATGAAGCACACTTTTAATTTTAAAGGGCCGTATCCATTGAATGACAATGTAACAGGTTAAATTAATCTGTGCTTGTCATTGTGTGTGTGTCGTCATGGTGATGTGGTTCACACAAATACCACCAGAGCATGTGTTACTTTTATAATCACCGGTAGAGCATTGGTGTGATCAATCTGGTTAGAGAGCTGCTCCTCCAAAAGCTAACATAGTTCAATGATGGTCTCACATTCCAGTTGAAATGGTTGTATGCATTGAACAACCGTCAGCCCCAGGATGTCCAAATACACCTTCTCTCCTACTCATGCAGAGCCACAGCCAGTTAAAAGATGGGCATTTTGGTTTTTGGCTGTTATCATTATTATTATTATTACAGTCATTTATTTCAGACCCAGGGGGATCTATATCACATGAGATAAAACATATGATGTAAAATAAATACAAGCAGAAAAAATTAAAATAAAATAAAATTAAATTGTCTAAACAAAAATAAAACACTCCACAATATTCGGTGTCCAGCATACAGGCTTGCTCGCCAATGGTTCTACAGACTGGATGAAAATCTGACAGAAATGCCAGTCGGGTGAGTCAAAACATTAATTACATTGTTCTCTGACTCAGTTGCCCTACATATGAACCTGTACATAGGATTACGTAAAGTGGCAAAGCAGGTGGGGACCCCAATCCTGACAAACATTTGGCTTGCACTGCAGCACCTTAAACTCTAAGAAGCAGTCTCCTGGTTTCATTGTAGGGGACAATGAGCTTTTTATTTAAACCGACATCACATGTGGGCAGTATACAGTGGGGTGCAATATTCTTTAAAAAGTGTGATCTTCACAGAAACTGAGCACATACTGAACTTTTGACACAGCATATTTTCTTGAGCATATAATTTCCATGGCTGTCTGTAAACTTCTTTGTCATCAAACAGGTCATTTGTAATAATACGCCCAAGATATTCCATTTCACTGCGCATACTAAGTGCAGAACCAGATAGAGAGAAGTCAGGAACGGCTGATTGTCTGTCTTCTCTAATTTTAACTATCATGATCTCCAGTCTACTCAGGAAAACTGACTAACAATTTGGACAGGTCACTTGCCAGGGCTATTGGCCTATAATTATCTAAGCTGTTGAGATTTCCCACTTTATCTTTGATTACAGGTACTAGCACACGAGTTAATTTAGCATTTGGTAACACTCCATGGACAAGAAAACCTGAATAGCACAAAGCCAACAGACGGTACACTTTCTTACTAACTTGTTTAATATGCTCAGCTGCAACATTGACTCTCAACATAATTGCTCCATGTATTTCATTTAAAGTGACAGTTACACCATCATCAAACTCCACTTTATCCACTGCAAATACATTACTTTTTATGCACTTTAATAGTTCACTATATTGTTTCTGCCACAACTGTACTATTTCCTCAGACCCAATCACACCATCAAAATTCAATGGTAGAGATGTCTTGCAATTATCAATAGTTCTTATTTCTTTCCAGAAGTCATTGCAACAATTTTTTTTGCAGTTTCGTTGCCAGCCAACCTGACCTCATAGTGTTTTCAATTATTTTAATATAACGAAATGTTCATGTTTAAATCTGGCATTGGTGCATTTTTTGTTCTCAAAAGGGCCATGTCTGCTTTTGCCTGCCTCAGCCCATTTTTAAAAGCAATTTGGGCCTCTGCATGGAGCTCATCATCTACATGATCCTTCCAACCTGGCTTAATATTGCACACTTTTGTCGTACATTAACATAGGGGCCTGCTCGAACTACTGAGAGTCTCAACAATGGCTTCATACAGGGAGCATAATTCCTTATAGTTTTGTGCATTCTTACAGTTCACATCCCAACACGATAAGGCATCGTTTGGGACCTTAACACTGCCCAGCAAAGCCTCGGAATGATTGGCATATTTCTTTAGATCTTTTTGAGACAATTTAGACCATTCCATTTTACCCACCTCGATGCTATTATCCATGTGCAGCAAAACAGGTACAATCGTGGTCAAAAGTATATATACACTTGTTAAGAACATAATGTCATGGCTGTCTTGCATTTCCAATAATTTCTACAACTTGTTTTTTTGTGATAGAGTGTTTGATGCACATACTTGTTTGTCACAAAACACATTCATTAAGTTTGGTTGTTTAATGAATTTATTATGGGTCTACTGAAAATGTGACCAAATCAGCTTGATCAAAAGCATACCTACAGCAATGTTAATATTTGGTTACATGTCCATTGGCAGGTTTCACTGCAATAAGGTGTTTTTGGTAGCCACCCACAAGCTTCTGGTAAGCGTCTGAATGACAAAATTGGTGCAGTTCAGCTAAATTTGTTGGTTTTCTGACATGGACTTGTTTCTTCAGCATTGTCCACATGTTCTCAATGGGGTTTAAGTCAGGACTTTGGGAAGGCCATTCTTAAACCTTAATTCTAGCCTGATTTAGCCATTCCTTTACCACTTTTGACGTTTGTTTGGGGTCATTGTCCTGTTGGAACACTCAACTGTGCCCAAGATTTAACCTCCGGCCTGAGGATTTTAGGTTGTCCTGAAGAATTTGGAGGTAATCCTCCTTTTTCATTGTCCCATACACTCTGTGTAAAGCATCAGTTCTATCGGCAGCAAAACAGGCCCAGAGCATAATCCTACTACCACCATGCTTGACAGTAGGTTTGGTGTGCTTGGGATTAAAAGATTCACCTTTTCTCCTCCAAATATACTGCTGGGTATTGTGGCCCAAACAGCTAAATTTTTGTTTCCTATGACCACAGAACTTTTCTCCGGAAGGTCTTATCTTTGTCCATGTGATCAGCAGCAAACTTTAGACGAGCCTTAAGGTGCTTGCTTCTGGAGCAAGAGTTTCCTTCTTGCATGGTTGCCTCTCATTCCATGGCGATGCAAAACACGCTTGACTGTGGACACTGACACCTGTGTTCAAGCAGTTTCCAATTAATTGCAGACCTGCTTTTTGGTGGTTGTCAATTGACTCTTGATCCTCCTGAAAAAGGTTCTCTCAGCAGCAGGTGATAGCTTGCGTTTTCTTCCTGATCATGGCAGTGACAAAACTGTGCCATGCACTTTATACTTACGAACAATTGTCTGCACAGTTGCTCTGGGGACCTTAAGCTGCTTTGAAATGGCTCCAAGTGACTTTCCTGACTTGTTCAAGTCAATGATTAGTCGCGTTTGTAACCCAATCTAATGACTGCATCACATGAGCCCTATTTACACCTGTAAATAGGCTCAGAGAAGTCAACAGGTGTCGTCAATCATAACCACTCACATGAAGTTAAGAGGCCATGCCATGAAGCTAATTTCATTTGATTGTAACTTTTCTACATCACCAAAATTGATTATGTATGTTTATGTATGCATACTTTTGACCCAGCAGATTTGGTCCCATTTTCAGTAGACCCACAATAAATACATAAAAGAACCAAACCTCATGATTTTTTTTTGTGACAAACAAGTATGTACTCCAATCACTTTATTACAAAACAATAAGAGTTGTAAAAATGATTGGATACTCAAGACAGCCTTGCCGTTATGTCCTTCAAAAGTGTATGTAAGCATTTGGCCACAACTGTAAATTGCCTGTGTTTATTACCATGCGAAAAGGTATATGGTCTGCAGTAGTCAGATCATAATTAATTTTCATTATCTCAGCTGAGTTTTGTGCAGCCCCTGTACGAATGCAGTGGGCTAGCCAAGAAGTCGAGTACAAGGCCTCGCTGATGTAAGACTAACTATAATTTGGCAACAGAGTGTCAGCACCCAAAATTTGAGAAAATTGAGTGGCAAACACTTTCACCAGCTTTGTGTTGACCACCCAAATGTTGGTGTCAGTACCTGTTCCAATAATTCCTATAATCTCTGTTCACAACTCAGGTGAGCTTGCTTGTTGCTAGGTTTTGATAGTACAGGTGCTATATAAACTGGCGATTTGTATCCCTTTTTTACAACTATGCTCCACTGTGGGGACTGCAGTTGCGATCAAGGCGATGTTGGGCGACACCCAGAAGCTTCTGTCGTTGAGCAGGGCCCACCAGCCTGCCGTGAGACGCGTTGGCAATCCCGATGTCCAGACCCTTGGAAAGAGAATTCACAGCCAGACGCGATGACTCCTCCATCTGCCCTCCTCTCATGCGGTACAGGTGACAGTCCGATGTTCATTATCCGATGTCTGTTGTGTCCCCACCTCCATGTGCGCGACAATTGTCCCCAAGTTTTCACTTACTTCTGCCTGCTCGGCAGCGCCGAGGTGTCCTTGTTGACAAACCCGACAGGTGGCAACTCATCCAAGTTATGGGAAACAAACCGTGGGATTTTGTCGCCACAATCATTTAAAACCTTGAGACAGGCTTTAATATTATTTGTGTCCTTCAGTGGTCCTTTGTGTGTGACACATCTTAAGTGGGATATCTGGACAGACGTCAAATAAAACCCGCTTGGACTTCTCAATCCTCCTCAATGGCTTAAAGTTTTCATTTTAAACACAATGAAAGTTAAAAGTTCATCTTCAGCTATCACTTTCCTATTATCTGTTTTTTATATAGTAGGTTGTACGCGATAGCATACTGAGCTGAGAGCTGAGCCTCCACCAGCAGCACCTGCCGCCGTATTGATTGGGATTATCTCAGAGCGGCAATATGGTCCTTTTATATTCATCCCTATAGATATTTTCAGGTGTCTCTATTTATAGCCATCAAAGGAAAGCCATCCCTAAATTATTTGTGTTAATTTCAGATGACTTAATAGACAGACAATAAAATGTTGTAGGTTCATAATCTGTTTAGGCAAATAAGAAAGAAAGAAAGAACGAACGAAAGAAAGAAAAAAGGAAGATGTGAAAGCTTTCTCTTTCACGATAATATTAGTACGTGTTGCATATAGCACTGCATCCAAACATCAAGTGCATTTTAATGTTTCACCTTCATGGGGCGATTGACTTATTACAGCCTTATAAGATAGTAGGGGCAAAAGTACTTATCGATGAGAGAATCCCAGCAATGCCAGATTTGACAAAAACACCCACATTTCAGGTTTGCTCTTCCCAAAGCATGTATCTTGGAAGAAGGCGTGCAGGGACAGAGTTACATCGAAGTGAAGAATTCTGACCAGTCAGAATGCAAATAGGGCCCTAAGTGAACAAAAACACCTGTCACAGAAACAGTCTCTCGATCAAGTACTGTAAAACCACATGGCTATCAGGTCTAATTCAGTCTTTTGGTGTTTTGGCTTTCTTCCAATATATATATACTGTACTTATATATATGTATATATATATATGTATATATATATATATATATATATATATACATATATATATACACATATATATATATATATTTATATATATATATATATTTTACATATATATACACATATAAATATACATGTGTATATATATATATATATATATATTTCTATATATATATATTTTACATATATACATATACAAATATACATGTGTATATATATATATATTTTTTTTTATATATATATTTATTTTATTTATATATATATATACATATACAAATATATATGTGTAAATATATATATATATTTATATATATATTTTTTATATATATATACATGTACAAATATATATGTGTAAATATATATATATATATATATATATATATATATATATATATATATAAAAGGGACGGCGTGGCGCAGTGGAAGTGTGGCCGTGCGCAACCCGAGGGTCCCTGGTTCAATCCCCACCTAGTACCAACCTCGTCACGTCCGTTGTGACCTGAGCAAAACACTTCACCCTTGCTGCTGATGGGTGCTGACTAGCGCCTTCCATGGCAGCTCCCTCCATCAGTGTGTGAATGTGTGTGTGAATGGGTAAATGTGGAAGTAGTGTCAAAGCGCTTTGAGTACCTTGAAGGTAGAAAAGCGCTATACAAGTACAACCCATTTATCATTTATATATATACATACATACACTTTTTTTTTTTTTTTTTTAAATGCTTTTTTATTAAGTTTTCCCCACTTACTACCACCAGACTTGCCAACCTTGAGACCTCCGATTTCGGGGGTTGGGGGGTGTGGTCCTTAGTTTGGGCGAGGGGCATGATTGGGGGCGGGGCGTTGTTGGGGGCGTGGTTAAGAGGGGAGGAGTATATTTACAGCTATCCATCCATCCATTCTTTTCTACCGCTTACTCCCTTTGGGGTAACGGGGGTCGCTGGTGACTATCTCAGCTACAATCAGGCGGAAGGAGGGGTACACCCTGGACAAGTCACCACCTCATCGCAGTATGTGTAGAAATCTTAATTTATAATTGAATCACTTGTTTATTTTTCAACAAGTTTTTAGTTATTTTTATATCTTTTTTTCCAAATAGTTCAAGAAAGACCACTACAAATGTGCAATATATTGCACTGTTAAACAATTTACTTAATCAGAAACTGATGACATAGTGCTGTATTTTACTTCTTTCTCTTTTTTTTTTCAACCAAAAATGCCTTGCTCTAATTAGGGGGTACTTAAATTAAAGAAATGTTCACATGGGGTACATCTCTGAAAAAAGGTTGAGAACCACTGCTCTAAAATCCATAGATGTTATTGTCACATATGCATGCACAGTAGATGGCAGTATTGTCCTGTTTAAGAGTGTCACAACATTGCTGTTTACGGCAGACGAACATAGTGCTGTATTTTACTTCTTTCTCTTTTTTTTTTTTCAACCAAAAATGCTTTGCTCTGATTAGGGGGTACTTAAATGAAAAAAATGTTCACAGGGGGTACATCTCTGAAAAAAGGTGGAGAACCACTGCTCTAAAATCCGTAGATGTTATTGTCACATATGCATGCACAGTAGATGGCAGTATTGTCCTGTTTAAGAGTGTCACAACATTGCTGTTTACGGCAGACGAACTGCTTTACGGTAGACAAAAATGTGACTGCTGTTGTTGTGTATTGTTGCCGCGCTGGTAGGACGTTAATGAGACTGCCTAACAATAAACCCACATAAGAAACCAAGAACTCGCCCTCGATCATTCTACAGTTATAACGTCATTGGGCAGGCATTCTGTTTATATTGTGGGAAAGCGGACGTGAAAACAGGCTGTCGACACGTCACTCGGGTCCACATGGAGCTGGAGGGGGCGCGGCCTCCAACTATGCCTGAATTCCGGGAGATTTTTGGGAGAAAATTTGTCCCGGAAGGTATCCGGGAGAAGCGCTGAATTGCGGGAGTCTCCCGGAAAATCTGGGAGGGTTGGCAAGTACGACTACCACTAATTTTGTCTCAGTCTTGTCATGTGTTTCTACGTCAGTCTGGGATTTGGCATTGTTGCACATGCGTTATTTGCGTGAATGTGTTTTGGGGTGTCCCAAGTCAGCACGGAACAAGATAACCGAGAATCATTATGTAGAAAGGGCAAATTACCTTTACTCCAGATTTTCTTATCAACCCCAAAATCAAATCATCTGTTCTTTATCCCATTTCTGTCATTTCCTAAAAGTTTAATGAAAATCTGACAATAACCTTTGGAGTTATGTTGCTATCTAACTAGTTGATTGACTAACTGACAGGCAACCAAACCTTGGTGATCACATAACTTTAAGAAACATGTAAAAAATATAAGACAACAATCAATTGCCCTCTCTGGAGTTTTATGCAAGGTTTCACCTTGTGTTGTAAAGACGATTATGAGACATTTGACGGCCCAGCCCACATTTAAAAGGGAGGAGCTGGTTAATGATGTCAAGGGAGTTGGGACCATAGTCACAGTCACTCTGCTGTAACAGATCGTAATCCTGTTGTACCTGCAAGCAGGGCCGTAAGTAGGATTTGGCAAATACCAGGGTCAAAAACTGGTGGTCCAAGAAGAGCTTTGAAAGGCTGAAATCATGTGTATTCCAGCACCATTTACATAATATTACCTTGAGCAACACAATGAATTTACAGAAAAACTAAATCTTTCATTGAGGTAGAATTATCCATGTTATATTATCTAACATCAGCAGGATTTTGGAACAATCCAATTTTTATAAACATGCTTATGTTTAGCGTGTTAAACAATTTTTGCATCATTAAAAAATAAATTTTACAATCGCACTACAATGTCCACGACATAGATTTGAACGCCTTCTGCTTTGCGACACAAGTTCTAATGCCACCAGTGCCACTGGAAATGTAGTGCGACCTACTCAGGGGCCTAGTGGTTAGAGTCTCCGCCCTGAGATCGGCAGGTTGGGAGTTCAAACCCCGGCCGAGTCATACCAAAAAAAAAAGGGACCCATTGCCTCCCTGCATGGCACTCAGCCATGCAGGGTTGGAATTGGGGGTTAAATCACCGTAAATTATTCCCGGGCGTAGCACCGCTGATGCCCACTGCTCCCCTCACATCCCACGGGGTGATCAATGGGATGGGTCAAATGCAGAGGACAAATTTCACGTAGCCAGGATTACATTTGGGGTAAAATTTTATATGAAGTGCCTTGTAATTTAATAATTTACATTTGTCATGTGCTTCTTCAAGAAAAACTGGCCCCCCCACAGATCTCAAAGCGTTACGCACAGCCATGTTCAGCGTTTAGGACGGGCTTGATCATTGTAAACAAAACCTGACTGACATCACAACAGTATTATACCAACAGTGTTTCACATAAATTTAATTCAGGTCTAATCAATATTAATTATGTCAGTAGAATTTAATATTAATTGTATGTCGCCAGCACATTTTGGGTCTGATGATGTGTAAAAGTGGACTTCATTGTGTCACAATGTTATCTGGAATTGTGGCCTGTTGTTTATGACAAAAGATTGTATATTGAGAGACGATGGCCTACCGCATGGAAATGTACAGCGCACATAATGTCCAACACAAAATACATTTACAGTCAGTCATATCACCTTCTTTTTGTCACTTAAAAAAATATAAAGAACATGACCTTGGTGTCCTCAATGGTACTGTAGTTACAGCCAAGCCTGCAAGGTACCTCTGCTCAAAAAACACAAATGGGCCAATCCAAAGTTTGGCCATGAACAGCTGAATGAATTAGACAATGATTGATGAAACAGTAATGTGGACACATGAGACAAAACATTTGCTCTTTAGCATACAGTGGACTCTATGTGTTTGGAGGCAGAGATATGGCAAATATGAATCATCTCTGCAGTTAAACAGAGTTGGAAACACTCTGCTTTAGGCTTATTTCTCTGCGAAGGATATAAAAAAAAGCATTGAGGGGCTGTTGAATAAGACCGTTAATTGGATGCAAGTCTCAGCCAGAATTTTTAACTTCATGTTTTTTCTGGATTATTTTGTTGGTATTCTGTGTCGCTCCGTTACAATTTGACCATACCAACCTACCATACAAATGATGGACTTTTAATTTTTTTTGTCAGGGGTGAACTGAAAAGTCGGTGAAATTGGGTGAAATACTTAATTTACCCCAGTTTGCACACTGCACTCACCTCTCCAGAGAAGGCCTGCCCATTAAGAAGGTGTTCAGAGCCAAGACTGTCCTCACTTCCAAAGTGTAGCCGGATCTCCTCCAAACGATGGCTGTACATCATCGGCCCACCAGAGATATTAACAAGATGCTCCTTGTCCAATCGCACAGAAACATGGCGGCCTGTGTTATACATTGTTCCCCTTACCTGAAAAATTATACATTAGGAAAAACAACAAGTATCCAGATTATTTTCATTGTTAATTACTGTTTAAACTACACTGATGAGCAATGCAATAGCAGCATCCTAACTGAGAATTAATGATCAATTATTCATTGTTTAACAGTCTTCAACTATATGAAATATATATATAT
This sequence comes from Nerophis ophidion, assembly GCF_033978795.1. Lineage (NCBI taxonomy): Eukaryota > Metazoa > Chordata > Actinopteri > Syngnathiformes > Syngnathidae > Nerophis > Nerophis ophidion. Next base: position 42,104,163 of record NC_084618.1, read on the forward strand.
ATATATATATGTATATATATATATGTATATATATATATATATATATAAATGGGTTGTACTTGTATAGCGCTTTTCTACCTTCAAGGTACTCAAAGCGCTTTGACACTACTTCCACATTTACCCATTCACACACACATTCACACACTGATGGAGGGAGCTGCCATGCAAGGCGCCAACCAGCACCCATCAGGAGCAAGGGTGAAGTGTCTTGCTCAGGACACAACGGACGTGACGAGGTTGGTACTAGGTGGGATTTGAACCAGGGACCCTCGGGTTGCGCACGGCAACTCTCCCACTCTCCCATATATATATATATATATATATATATTCAACTGCACAAATCCCCCAAGGCAGCTATTGAAATGTCCGAGCTAAATTGGGCCACTAAGCTGAATTTTATTTGGAGATCCTCCCAAATTTTGTCACACTTCCTATTAATGTGAACGATTTTTATACTTTTTGATTCAAACTTTATTTTAATTTAATCAATTTAATATTTTGTAATATGCCAAATTCATGTGAAATACAGTGTTCAATAATTAATTTCTTTAGTGCAAAATAAAAAAAAAAAACAACATAAATGTATATAGTATATAAATAAATAATTCATATCCATCCATCTTCTTCCGCTTATCCGGGGTCGGGTCGCGGGGGCAGCAGCCCAAGCAGGGAAGCCCAGACTTCCCTCTCCCCAGCCACTTTGTTTAGCTCTTCCCGGGGGATCCCAAGGCGTTCCCAGGCCAGCCGGGAGACATAATCTTCCCAACGTGTCCTGGGTCTTCCCCGTGGCCTCCTACCGGTTGGACGTGCCCTAAACACCTCCCTAGGGAGGCGTTCGGGTGGTATTCTGATCAGATGACTGAACCACCTCATCTGGCTCCTCTCGATGTGGAGGAGCAGCGGCTTTACTTTGAGTTCCTCCCGGATGGCAGAGCTTCTCACCCTATCTCTAAGCGAGAGTCCCGCCACACAGCGGAGGAAACTCATTTCGGCCGCTTGTACCCGTGATTTTATCCTTTCGGCCATGATCCAAAGCTCATGACCATAGGTGAGGATGGGAACGTAAATCGACCGGTAAATTGAGAGCTTTGTCTTCCGGCTCAGCTCCTTCTTCACCACAATGGATCGATACAGCATCTGCATTACTGAAGACGCCGCACCGATCTGCCTGTCGATCTCAGGATCCACTCTTCCCTCACTCGTGAACAAGACTCCTAGATACTTGAACTCCTCCATTTGGGGCGGGGTCTTGTCCCCACCCCGGAGATAGCATTCCACCCTTTTCCGGGCGAGAACCATGGACTCAGACTTGGAGGTGCTGATTCTCATTCCGGTCGCTTCACACTCGGCTGCGAACCGATCCAGTGAGAGCTGAAGATCCCGGCCAGATGAAGCCATCAGGACCACATCATCTGCAAAAAGCAGAGAACTAAGCCCGCGGCCACTAAAACGGAATCCCTCAACGCCTTGACTGCGCCTAAAAATTCTGTCCATAAAAGTTATGAACAGAATCGGTGAAAAAAGGACAGCCTTGGGGGAGTCACACCCTCAGTGGAAATGTGTTCGACTTACTGCCGGCAATGCGGACCAAGCTCTGACAATGATCATACAGGGAGCGGACCGCCACAATAAGACAGTCCGATACCCCATACTCTCTGAGCACTCCCCACAGGACTTCCCGAGGGACACGGTCAAATGCCTTCTCCAAGTCCACAAAGCACTTATAGACTGGCTGGGCAAACTCCCATGCATCTCCAAGAACCCTGCCGAGAGTACAGAGCTGGTCCACAGCTCCACGACCAGGACGAAAACCATACTGTTCCTCCTGAATACGAGGTTCGACTTTCCGGCGTAGCCTCCTCTCCAGTACAACTGAATAAACCTTACTGGGAAGGCTGAGGAGTGTGATCCCACGATAGTTGGAACACACCCTCCGGTCCCCCTTCTTAAAGAGAGGAACCACCACCCCGGTCTGCCAATCCAGAGGTACCACCCCCGATGTCCACGCGATGCTGCAGAGTTTTGTCAACCAAGACAGCCCCACAGCATCCAGAGCCTTAAGGAACTCCGGGTGGACCTCATCCACCCCTGGGGCCTTGCCACCGAGGAGCTTTTTAACTACCTCACCAACCTCAGCCCCACAAATAGGAGAGCCCACCAAAGATTCCCCGGGCACAGCTTCCTTATAGGAAGACGTGTTGGTGGGGTTGAGGAGGTCTTCAAAGTATTCCTTCCACCTATCCACAACATCCGCAGTTCAGGTCAGCAGAACACCATCCGCACCATACACGGTGTTGATAGTGCACTGCTTCCCCTTCCTGAGGTGGCGAATGGTGGTCCAGAATATCTTTGAAGCCGTCCGGAAGTCATTTTCCATGGCTTCCCCAAACTCCTCCCATGTCCCAGTTTTTGCCTCCGCGACCGCTGAAGCTGCACACCGTTTGGCCTGTCGGTACCTGTCCACTGCCTCCGGAGTCCTAAGAGCCAAAAGAACCCCATAGGACTCCTTCTTCAGCTTGACGGCATCCCTCACCGCTAGTGTCCACCAACAGGTTTTAGGATTACCGCCCCGACAGGCACCAACTACCTTGCGGCCACAGCTCCAGTCAGCCGCCTCGATAATAGAGGTGCGGAACATGGTCCACTCGGACTCAATGTCCAGCACCTCCCTCATGACATGTACAAAGTTCTTCCGGAGGTGGGAATTGAAACTTTCTCTGACAGGAGACTCTGCCAGACGTTCATAGCAGACCCTCACAATGCGTTTTGGCCTGCCAGGTTGTTACGGCATCCTCCCCCATCATCGCAGCCATCTCACAACCAGGTGGTGATCGGTGGAGAGCTCCACCCCTCTCTTCACCCGAGTGTCCAAAACATGAGGCCGCAAATCCAATGACACAACTACAAAGTCGATCATGGAACTGCAGCCCAGGGTGTCCTGGTGCCAAGTGCACCAGGACAGTAGGACAAGGGAATCACCCGGGGGAGCACTTTCCAGTACTCACTAGAGTGTACCCAAAAATGGTGGGTACTCTGAACTGCTGTTTGGTGATTAAGCACAAACAACAGTCAGGACCCGTCCCCCCACCCAAAGGCGGAGGGAGGCTACCCTTGCGTCCACCGGGTTGAACTCCAACGTGCAGGCTTTGAGCCGGGGGTCAACAAGAATTGCCACCCCAGCCCGTCGCCTCTCACTGTCGGCAACGCCAGAGTGGAAGAGAGTCCAGCCCCTGTCGAGAGAAGTGGTTCCAGAGCCCTTGCTGTGCGTCGAAGTGAGTCCGACTATATCCAGCCGGAACTTCTCCACTTCGTGCACTAGCACAAGACCCCCCCCCCCCCCCCAGTGAGGTGACGTTCCACGTCCCAAGAGCTAGTAGCTTCTGTATCCGAGGATCGGACCGCCAAGTGCCCTGCCTTCGGCTGCCGCCCAGCTAACATTGCGCCCGACCTCTATGGCCCCTGCTATGGGTGGTGAGCCCATTGGAGGGGTGACCCACGTTGCCTCTTCGGGTTGTGCCCGGCCGAGCCCCATGGGAACAGGCCCGGCCACCAGGCGCTCGCCATCGTGTGTCACCTCAGGGCCTGGCTCCAGAGGGGGGCCCCGGTGACCCGCGTCCGGGTGAGGGAAATCTGGGTCCATGATTTGTCTTCTTCATAAAGGTCTTCGAAGTGCTCTTTGTCTGATCCCTCACCTAGGACCTGTTTGGCTTGGGAGACCCTACCAAGGGGCTTTATGCCCCCGGACAACATAGCTCCTAGGATCATTGGGACATGCAAACTCCTCTACCATCGATAGGTGGCAGCTCAGAGAAGAGATAATTTATATAATTTATAAAATCTTTCCTGTCACAATCGAACCCAGTATGGCTGACTTGCAAGATTAGCATTACCTGTGCGCACAACAGGGGACAGTTAAAACCCATCATTCCAAGCATCTTCTTCTGCTTATCCAAAGTTGGGTTACTGGGGCAGCAGCCTAAGGACAGAAGCCCAGCCACAGCTACTTCGTCCAGCTCTTTCGAAGGTATTCTGAGGCATTCCCAGGCCAGCTGGGAACCATTGAGTCTACAACGTGTCCTGGGTCTTCGCTGTGGTCTCTTACCGGTCAGACGCACCCTGAACACCTAAGCTGGAAGGCGTTCGGGGGGGCATTCTGACCAGATGTCTGAACCACGGAATACCCTGAGCTTGTCTCGATTAACAGAGCTTCTGACCCTATCTCTCAGGGAGAGCCCCGCCACCCAAAGGTTGGAAACTCATGTCGGCCGCTTGTACCGGTGATCTTGTCCTTTTGGTCATAACTCAAAGCTCATGAACATAGATGAGGGTAGGGACGTAGATTGACCAGTAAATTGAAAGCTTTGCCTTCCAGCTTAGCTCCTGTTTTTAGAAGGTCAAGGGAAATTTGGCATAAAATATTTTTATTAGTGACGGTGCTGAGAAATGCTCAAAATACGTTTGCGGTGAAATTCATCTTAAGCGCCGTGTAATTCATTGATTCTACATCTTCATGCAAAACAAAAACCCTCACAGATCGCGGGGGCCTACGCAGGGCGAGAGATCTGCGTATAGGGAGGGGCAGCTCTGTGTTTTAGGATATAATTTTGTATTCATGTTAACACTTAGGCCTGCATTCATTCTTTATGACTTAATCTCTTTAAACCCTGGGTTTCAGATGCTTTCTGGGAAAAGACAAAACGAAGGATTTTTTAAGCATCTCCAAGGTCTCCAAGAATGATCCTGGTATCAAAGTAAAGAGGAGATTTGGATGGTTACAGGTGATGTGAAAATGTATACATCTTTGCAACTGAATGATAGTAAATAAAGCTAATTGTTAAGTGAGTTGTATCAGTTGAGTAAAGATAACTGTACTTTTGAAGAATTAAAAATGCTGCTTTTTTTTTTTTTGTTCAATGAAATTACTCATGACATACGGTGCTCATAAGTTTACATACCCTGGAAGAATTTGTGATTCCTTAGGCATTTTTCAAGAGACTATGAATTATATTATGAAAAAAAATGTAATTACGAGAGAAATTACCCAAATGATCTCAATCAAAAGCTAATATACCCTGCATAAATTGGCCTGATAACATACTGTATACACAAGTTGACACAATGGGATCAACGTGAGTGTATAAATCAGTAAGTTAGTGTCTGGCTCCTGTTGTTGCGTCTACTTAAATTGATGTTGATTGATTTTAAATTTTTTTTATTTTGTTGTTGTCGTTTTTTCAATCATTACATTTGTACCGTGTGATACAGAAACAAAGTACTGTTTATGGCAGGAGCGGGCAGTTATTTTGACGCACGGGTAGGGATGCAATTTGTTGTCGACAGAAATAAATTCTAAAATGAATCTGTTAATAATAATGACATCATCGGTTTCCAGATGGAAGCGAACATGCGTGTGTCAATGCAACCGGCGCCTGCTGAGCAACAGGAAGAAAAAAATGCCTCTGCAAAAACACTGCCTGTGAAAATCAAATAACTTGCTTAATATGCAAATCAGACAATACTTTTCATGGTAGTTCATCTGTGATACGGGAGCATTTAAGGCGGAGGTATGTTAGACATCTGGAGGATGCGGTGTCTTGACTCTCTTCGATAAGATAGTTAACTTAACTCTAATTTTAGCTTTGGTTCACCAGCTAAAATTTGTATATCTACCTGTCTGCAGGTTTTTTAACACATCATTCTCATCACAAAATCTTATTTTCTTTTTGAGGAACGTAGATAGATATTGTCTAGTTTGTTATTATTGATGCTATTTTGACTGTCCTTTGTTTACCTTTTTTTTTTCAACAGGACTTGCCTGTGCTTGCTTTTAAGTGGCAAAAAGTTTAATTTAGCGATTATTATCTTCACAACAGCCTAATGAGCAGCACAGTAAAGGTATAAATACACATTTTTGAATGAAGCGGTCATCTTTATTGTCTTTATTGTTAGCACAGGTCTAAAATATCTGTTTGATCATATTACGCCTATACTGGCTCATCTGTACTGGCTTCCTGTGCACTTAAAATGCGACTTTAAGGGTTTACTACTTACATATAAAAAACTAAACGCTCTAGCACCATCCTATCTTGGGGATTGTATTGTACCATATGTCCCAGCCAGATATTCTGCGTTCAAAGAACTCTGGCTTATTAGTGATTCCCAGAGCCCAAAAAAAGTTTAGAGCATTTTCTATTCGGGCTCCTGTCCTTTGGAACAGTACAACAGTTAGAGATGCTACCTCAGTAGAAGCATTTAAGTCCCATCATAAAACTAATTTGTATACTCTAGCCTTTAAAGTGACCCGTTTTTAGACCAGTTGATCTGTTGTCTCTCTTTTCTTCTCTGCTCCCCTCTCCTGCGTGGCGAGGTTATCAACTGACCATGGATCAACCTCCACAGATGACGCGCTAGCTGTTCGAAGTCGGCACTCAGGATGGACCACTCCTCTGTGCATCAGTTGGTGACGTCTCTACGCTGCTGACTTGTCTCCATTCAAGATGATTTACTGCCGGCCTGCCAATGGACTGGACTTTCACATGAAGTCGGGACCCAGGGTGACCGCTCCTTATGTATCAGTCAGTGACGTCTGCGCCCCGACGCGTCTACATGCAAGAGGATCTCCTGCTGGCCCCACTATGGACTCTCACATCATGAACTGTATCCACAGGGCATCCATTGCACCGGTCACCCAGGGTTTCTCATTGTTCCCATTGGGATCTGAGCCAAGGATGTTCTTGTGGCTTATGCAGCCATTTGAGACATTTGTGATTAGGAGCTATATAAGTAAACTTTGATTAATTAACTTTGAGCTTAGTTTAAAAGCTAATGGCTAAAGTAGAGCCACTAACCAGGTGTATGCTTCATATTCTAATTGGTCACCAAGATAGTCGAAGTTTAGTCAACTATCAAAATAGTTGTTGGTACACTGCTCAGTGGGTAACACGCTGGCTCTTGATCCACAGGCAGTAGGGTTAAAATCCCGGTCAGGGTGAATGGTAACTTCAAGCTGGGTACTTCGGCAAGCATGCTCCACATCGATACCTCAGATTAGCAATACAAAAATGATAGACTTACCGGCCCCACATTGATTGTTGGGAAACAAAGATAATGTGGGGATTAATTGTCTACTGAAAAAAGACTAAGACAGCAGAGCGAAAAACGTGATATTGATGAAGAGCTTCTATTGAAATACGGTGACCCGAGCAAAAGGGGATGTATACAAACTAAGAACGGAATCCGTTCAAACTTTTCTATTGCGACTGCTTACTGCTTGTATTCTCAAACAGGCTTGTTTGGTTGAATGTTCCACCAAAAACAACTAAAAACAAGAGCGTTGATAATCATGTTTTTGGTATGCGTTGTATTATGCTTAATTGTTGATGCTCAAAGTATCTGGGAAAAAACATTATCATTTGCATATTCTTACCTTTTGTCCACCCGTATTAAGTTTCATGGACTTGAGATAAGGGTCAAAAATCATGTGGCTAGTCTCAATGTTGACTGGCGATTGCCTCTTCCCCACTGAACACAAGTTCCAGGCTGAATTTACAAGGCCCCAAAAAGATGGCACTGCAACACAACACCCATATTTTGTAAATGAGGCATACACATAATATACACAACAAGGACACACACTATGTTTCCATACAATGCAAATCTAACATACAAATATAGTGCAGTATAGTACATAATATAGTCACTTATAAGACATGTAAGCAACTTTCATAGATTGCCAACTTCAGATCAAGGTGATTTTGTCGTTATAAAAAAGCTGTCTGAGACCCCTGCATACATGCTCAATATTATGGCATATGAAAAAGTAAATGGAAACAGAGAAAAAGACACAAAAAACATGTACCCAAACAGGATTTAAAATGCTTAATGTGCATGCTCACTGCTCAGAAGGCAAAGTATTTTGAGATGTATTTTTGTCCGTTTACCTTTGTGGGTTGAGGAAAATGATGAAAGGGTTCTATCCTACTCAATTCAGGGGCTTTTGAAATTGTACTGAATCCCAGTGAGGCACTATCAGAAGTTTCTTTCTAAAAAATACTTCTGTGTACGCGTAATGGAGGAGATACATTTGTGAGAAGAGGAGGAATCAAATGCAACAATACAGACAGTAAAGAGTAAATAGCCTTAATGACTTCAACATTATGGATTCCATCCAATAAAAATGTTTTACATGTACAATTTACATACAGTATATACAGTATATACGTATTAGGGATAGTGATGTATATGGTTTAGATTCTATCAATACCGATACCAATATCGATATTCCTTATGACTGATATTGATTTATATGATATATTTGATATTATATATCATGTAAAAGATATGTGCTCTATTTATGTATAGCGTATACATACCGTATTTTTCGGACTATAAGTTGCATTTTTTTTACATAGTTTGGCCGGGGGTGCAACATATACTCTGGAGCGACTTATGTGTGAAATTATTAACACAGTACCGTAAAATATCAAATAATATTATTTATCTCATATGCGGAAGAGACGAAGAAAATGTCAGCAATCGTCACATACAAGTCAGCAATCGTCACACACACGTCAACCAATAAGAATTCGGCGGGGGAGGGTCATGGCAAAAGTGCATTGCGGCTCATGGAATGCTAACTGCTGTATGCTACTGCCGTAGCTATTAAAATAGATCATTTCATTGTTGGCGGTAACTTATAAAAACTGAAAAGGGCTGAACAAAAATTGGACCGAAAAGGAAATCATGTACCTTAGATTACAAGCTGGACGTAGTGAAATATGCAGCAGAAAACGACAAGAGGAAGCGGCGCATACCTTTGGAGTTGGCATAGTTGTTTAGAAGCGACATCGAGGAAGATTTCATCAGATTTATCCATTAGGAGTGACAGATTGTTTGGTAAACGTATAGCATGTTCTATATTTTATAGTTATTTGAATGACTCTTACCATAATATATTACGTTAACAAACCAGGCACCTTCTCAGTTGGTTATTTATGCGTCATATAATGTACACTTATTCAGCCTGTTTTTCACTATTCTTTATTTATTTTGAATTGCCTTTCAAATGCCTATTCTTGGTGTTAGATTTTATTAAATACATTTCCCCCAAAAATGCGACTTATACTTTTTCCTTCTTTATTATGCATTTTCGGCCAGTGCGACGTATACTCCAGAGCGATTTATAATCTGAAAAATACGGTAAATATTATTTCCAGTGGAGTGTAATTGTAATTAATTGGAATACAGTGATGGATCTGTGTGGTCTTTAGAAAATGATGACATAACTACAGCACTTCAAACAAAGTTGATTTAAGACTTAAAAATCAGGTGTTGATAAAAGACTTCCCTGCTGTGAGATGTTACATTATGTTGGTGGTCTACAACCTTTTGTGCTGATTAAAATGGTCATGAAAAAGCCTTTTTTTAACATCTTTATTCATACCAATTACACATAGCACCGATAAGAGCACCGATAAGAGTACCGATGAATTCCGTTATCCATAAGGAATATCGATATTGGTGAAAATATACATCCCTAAGTCTTGGGGAGCAAGTGCGCCAATTATGACATGCTTTCTGCTCCACGTAATTTTTAAAAGAATGTACAGATCATTGTACATATATAATGCTCCACACATTTGTTATAATAGTATTAAGTCAGCTGAATGGGTGACAAAACACACTCGGAAGTGACGCCATTTACCCATAGCCTGTGTATTAGATGGATGCAGGTTTTGCTAAAATAAAAGAAACATTGTCTAATCTAAGCTAAAACAAGACACCATTCAAACAATTAACACACTTCTGACACATATCAGTTTATAATGAATATTAAAAGGTAGTTTAGTAATTAAAATAATACATTACAGTAAGGAATTATCTAAACATCAACACACAACATTGAAAAGCAAAACATGTTTTTTAGGCGCAGCTAAAAAGAATGCTACTAGTACATTAACAACAACGAGTGGACAACAAAACAAGGCTGTTGTCAACCAAAAAGATGAAAGTTTAGCAACTTTTTTGCAGCAGCTGCGAGTAATCGCGAATAATTACAATTCCATAGTGTGATTAATTTCATTGTAAAAGTTACATTGTTTGACAGAACTAATTGTTATCAAATAGCAAATTAATGTTAACACTATTCATTTAGCTTGTTGGTTTATGTCATCCCTAAAGAACAATGGCAATTGAAGAAAGAAAGGAAAGGTGGAGAACGTCAATGTCATAGCTTGAGTGGGGTGAGTGACAAAAATAAATTTTTGTGGGCTTAATAAAAACATAGTGTCTTAATTAGAATGGCAAACGTTTGGTCAAAACACTTTAACTCCGTTGTTGTGGCACATAATGTTTCATCATTATTTGAAACTTACCTGGAACAAAGCTTCCCTGAACCACCTCCTTGTATGCCCACCACCCATCATGAATTTTAGGTGGATTTGGCTGGGCTGTGAGGATAGGAATGAAAAAAAAAACACTGTTAAAGGCTGATTAGGGACTTGATATTTATTGTTGTTATTTCAAGAAAACTTGTTTCCAGATGGATAAGGCAATAAGTATTATGCCGTGAATATTCCTACTATAAACTCACATTTTTTTATTCAACATTTCAAGGTTAAAATATAAAAATTCCAAACAACAACACTTAAAATGTGAGTCAACATGGAGACTGATGTGTGGCTACCCAAAGTTATGGTTAAAGGGTCTATATTAGGATTTTTAATCGACATGTGAAACACTTCCTTTTGCTCTACAGCAAGGGTCGGGAACCTTTTTGGCTGAGAGAGCCATGAAAGCCAAAGATTTTAAAATGTATTTCAGTGAGAGCCATATCATATTTTTTAACACTGAATACAACTAAATGCATGCATTTTTAATTAATGACTGTGACGGCCCGGGCGCATGATGATGCTGGGCTCGTTTTCCCAGAAATACAGACGGGCTTCGGACACAGCGTGCAGGTAGGAAAATTATTTATTAAGTAATAAATCAGATAGAACAAAGAAAAACGTGCTGATAGCACTTAAGGCAACAAACCAAATGGGCTAGCGTGTGAGCTAGCAAAATAGCCTAGCGTGGAAACTAGCAGGTATTAAGCAGGAATCAAATGTAGTCATCTGTAGCATAAAGCAAATTAGGAAGCAAGACCGAGTGAGGCCAGGACAAAGATTAAATAGCCCCCTGGTTGGTGACCGGACAACAGGTGAGTGTCTCGAACACTACCCAGATGCAGCTGAGCGCAATCTGCAGCCATGGCAACAGAAACAAACCAACTCAGAGGTGCATTAACAGGAACTAAACGGAGTCCAACACTAACAGAAAAACACAATTGACCTGAAAAACCCAAACAGAATATGATCCGAGCAGTGGATCATAACAAATAACAACATTTTTAGAGTACAAATAGTTTTATTATTTTAAATAACATTGTTATTCTGCAGCCAACCAATAGTACCGTAAATAATACTTCTTACCAATAATGCGACTTCTTGAACAGGTGCGGTAGAAAATGGATGGATGGATAAAATGGATGAGAATGTTTTATAATATGAACGTTATTTTTAACACTGTGATTACCAGCGAGATTATTCATTACTTATCGTGTTAAGCAATGTCAGCTAAGATTTATCTGAGAGCCAGATGCAGTCATAAAAAGAGCCACATCTGGCTCTAGAGCCATAGGTTCACTTTACATGCAGTCGGCTTTCAGCCCCCAAGCAAATATTATTAGCCCAAGAAGGATCCCCGAGTCAAAATGTTTGGCCACTCTTATTTTAAACCTACACAATCCAATATGTATGGTTTTGATTTTTGACTACGAGCTGACTTTTATCCCACGTATTAAAAATATTACAGAAGTAGGTTTTTATCATCTTGAAAACATAGGCCAGAGTCCGCCCGTTTCTCTTTCAGGCCAACGTTGCTTACGTGGAGTGATTTCTCAAGATTCTCTGAACCTTTTGATGATATTATGGACCGCAGATGTTGAAATCTCAAAATTTCTTGCAATTGCACTTTGAGAAACAATGTTTTTAAACTGTTTGACTATTTGCTCACGCAGTTGTGGAAAAAGGGGTGTACCTCACCCCATCATTTCTTGTGAAAGACCCTAGCATTTTTGGGAAGCTGTTTTCACACCCAATCATGGCATCCAACTGTTCCCACTTATGGGATCAAAAGTCCGTAATATCATCGCTTACGTGCAGTGATTTCTCCAGATTCTCTGAACTTTTTGATGATTTTACGGACCGTAGATCAAACTCAATCAAACAAGGCCAAGTACCCAAGGATTTCAAGATAGCAAGAGTAACCCCCCTTTATAAAAAAGGAAGCAAATTAGAACCTGGTAACTACCAACCTGTTTCTATTCTCAGTTCCATTTCGAAAGTAATGGTGAAAATAGTTTATGAACAGGTTGATAGATACCTTGCTACTAATAAACTAATGTACGAATTCCAATCCGGCTTCAGAACTAACCACTCCACTGACAGATGCCTTCCCTATCTGACCGACCACATCAAACATGAGGTGGACGCGGGCAAATACTGCGGCATGGTCATGCTGGACATTCAGAAGGCCTTTGACACCGTTAACCACGCTATACTGTTGGATAAGCTCCGAGCAATCGGATTCGACGAAACCTCATCGAGCTGGATGCAATCTTACTTGGAGGGGAGGAAACAGGTGGTAGAGGTGAACGGCACCATGTCCCCTCCCCTCTCAGTAAGCTGTGGAGTCCCCCAAGGCAGTATACTAGGACCTTTACTGTTCCTAATATACGTAAATGACATGCCATCAGCATGCCACTGTGAATTGTTCCTGTTTGCGGATGACTCGGCCCTGCTGGTATCCGGCAAGGACAAGTCACAGGTGGAACAAATCCTCAGTGCTGAACTCCTCCATATTTGCACCTGGCTCGCTGACAACAAGCTATCCATACACTTAGGTAAAACGGAATCCATCCTATTTGGGTCCCATATCAAACTTAAGAAGGTCAGTGACTTCACTATGAAAGTGGGTGACATTGTTATCACCAGGAAGGATGAGATCACCTACCTAGGTTCCATTCTAGAGGCTAATCTTTCCTGTGATAAAATGGCAACCAAGGTGATCAAAAAGGTCAACCAAAGAACGAGATTCCTCTACACAATCTCCTCTCTGGTCAACAAAAGCACCTTAAGGATTCTGGCGGGAACTCTCATTCAACCCTTCTTCGATTACGCTTGCACCTCCTGGTACCCCAGCACCTCCAAAACCCTCAAATCTAGACTCCAAACATCCCAGAATAAGCTAGTCCGGTTACTTTTAGACCTCCACCCCAGATCACACCTCAATCCAACCCACTTCTCCAAAGTGGGCTGGCTCAGGGTGGAGGACAGAGCAAGACAACTTGCACTGAGCCTAGTCTATAAAATCCGCTACACCTCCTTGATACCGAAGTACATGTCAAACTACTTCCTTAACGTAAATGACCACCATAACCACAACACCAGGGGGAGCTCCACAAACCACGTTAAACCCAGATTCCGATCTAACAAAGGTCTTAACTCATTCACTTTCTATGCCACATCAATGTGGAATGCACTCCCAACAGGTATAAAAAGTAAGATGGCGGCGCGCATGGACGCGACGTTTCAGGCTCTCCCCTTAGGTGCATTGTTTTTATTGTTTTTATATAGTTTATTACTAGCCCAGTCAGCAACTTGCTGGGCGAAGGTTATGTACAGCCGAAACAATTTGTTGGAGATTGGATTGCGGTCTGAGCAGACTATTTCGGTGGATTTTACAAGCTGACACAACATCCCGGAGGAGTTAGCACGTAGCCCTGGAGCTCCATGGCTACTGTGCCCGGCGAGGAGGAGGCGGAGGCGAAGACGCCGTGGCCGAAGGGGCGGCGTGTTAGCCAGACTAAAAATGAACCCAAACAGACCAGCGATACCAAGTCTATTCCTGGCTAATGCGAGGTCGCTCGCTCCTCATGGTGAAGAGGACAAGATGGACGAGGTGAGGCTCCGTGTAGCACAAAACACTGTGATGGATAGCTGTGCCCTATTGTTTACGGACACCTGGCTAACGTCCTCAATCCCTGATGCTAGCATGGAGCTAACCGGTCACACAGCACACAGACAGGACAGAAACGCAGAGACTTCCGGCAAGCGGCGTGGCGGTGGATTGCTAACCTACCTAAACAACAAGTGGACCTCTGATTCAAAGGTAGTTAACAGCCACTGTTCCCAAGATCTGGAATATTTTACAGTTAAATGCCGACCCTTCCATCTAGCCAGGGAGCACTCTGCTGTCCTGATCACAAACGTGTATATAGCTCCCGATGCTAACGCTAGCACGGCGCTAGCTCTGTTGCACGATACAATCAGTGCACAACAGAACAAGTATCCCGACGGCATCCACATCATAGCGGGGGACTTTAATCATGTCGACCTGAAAAAAGTGCTCCCCAAACTTCACCAGCATGTGAAGTGTGCTATGAGGGGAGCTAACACACTGGACAAAGTCTATTCCAACATAAAAAAAGGATATAAAGCCAAACAACTTCCCCAATTAGGCAAGTCTGACCACATATCCCTGCTCCTTTTGCCAGCTTACACACCAATAAGAAAAAGTGCTCCTATCACAACCAAAACGGTCAAAACATGGCCGGAGGGAGCCATGGAACAGCTGCAGGACTGCTTTGATACAACAGACTGGTCAGTTTTTGAAAACCCAGACTTGGAGCAGTACACAGAAGCAGTCCTGGGGTACATCAAACACTGCATAGACACTGTCACAGTGGACAAGCGCATCCGAGTCTACCCCAACAGGAAGCCCTGGATGACAAAAACAGTCCAGGGCTTACTCAAAGAGAGAGACAGTGCCTTCAAAGCGCAGGACCTGGCACTCTACAGTGCTGCCAGAGCCAATCTGAAGAGAGGCATCAGAGAGGCAAAAGCCGAACACAGGAGGAAAATGGAAGCCCACCTGCAGAGCAACAACACCAAGGAGGTATGGAAAGGAATAAAAGACATGACCAACTTCAGACCCAGTAACCCTTCGGCTGACGGCGACGCCTCTCGAGCGGGGGAGTTAAACAGCTTCTTCGCCCGATTTGATAGAAAAACACCTGCAGCCGTCACAACACTCCCACCCAACACCCACAGCAGCTGCACCCTTATACTGGAGGAGCATGAGGTGAGACGCACGCTGAAGGCAGTGAACCCGAGGAAGGCTACGGGCCCAGATGGAGTCCCGGGACAGGTACTAAGAGACTGTGCAGACCAGCTGGCCGGAGTATTTACGAAGATCTTCACCCAGTCCCTCTCCCAGGCCGTCATCCCGTCATGCCTGAAGACCTCCACAATAATCCCGGTGCCGAAGAAGAACTCTGTCAGATGTCTGAATGACTACCGTCCAGTTGCACTTACACCTATAGCTATGAAGTGCTTCGAGAAGCTGGTACGGACCCATATCACCTCAGTCCTCCCACTCGAGCTCGACCCACACCAGTTTGCCTACAGAGCCAACAGGTCCACAGAGGACGCCATCGCCACAGCCCTACACTCCTCCCTGGGTCACCTGGAGACGGGGGGAGCTACGTGCGGCTGCTTTTTGTGGATTATAGCTCGGCATTTAACACCATTATTCCTGATAGACTGGTGTCCAAACTGTCAGACCTGGGTCTCTCGAACTCCATCTGCATGTGGATTAAGGACTTCTTATCCAACCGCCCCCAGAGGGTGCAGTTGGGTCGCCACATGTCATCAAGCTTGCACCTCAGTACCGGCTCTCCACAAGGCTGCGTGCTGAGCCCCCTTCTCTACTCCATCTACACATACGACTGCACACCTGCCCACTCCAGCAACTCCATCATCAAATTTGCGGATAACACCACCGTAGTGGGGCTCATCTCGGTGGGAGACGAGGCTGCATATCGGGATGAGGTGGAGAAGCTGTCGGATTGGTGCAAAGTCAACAACCTGGCCCTGAACACCTCCAAGACCAAGGAGCTGGTCATAGACTTCAGGAGGAAAAAAACGGACATCCTGCCCCTGATCATCAGAGGTGACTGTGTGGAGAGGGTCTCCGACTTCCGCTCCCTGGGATTCCACCTGGCCGACGACCTATCCTGGAGCACCAACACCACGGCTACCATCAAGAAGGCACACCAGAGACTGCACTTCCTGAGAATACTCAGGAACAACCACCTCTCACAGGAAATGCTGGTGTCCTTCTACCGGTGCTCCATTGAGAGCATCCTGACCTACTGCATCTGCGTGTGGTTCAGCAGCTGCACGGCCGCAGAGAGAACGGCGCTCCAGAGAGTCATAAAGACCGCCCAGAAGTTAATCGGATGCCCCCTGCCCCCCCTGGCTGACCTGTACAGCTCCCGCTGTCTCAGGAAAGCACAGAGCACCCTGAAAGACCCATTCCACCCCGGGCACAGCCACCTGGAACTGCTACCCTCAGGCAGACGCTACAGGGTGCTAAAAGCAAGCACCAATAGACTAAAAAATAGCTTTTATCCAAGAGCCATAGTAGCATTAAACAGGCACTGAGTGAGCACAATATGTCCATAATGTCCTCATGTGTAATGTTTAAATGTTTTTCTATTTTTTCGGACTACAATGTGCAATAATGTTTTATGTATGTGTGTATATGTATTCATATGCATGCAGATATGCATCTGTGTGGATACATATACATATACATAGATACATCTGTCATCTCTATCTTTTTTTTTTTTTACTATTTATACTACCATATTGTATATGCACCTTAGGAGGAGCTGCTCCAATTTCGTTGTTCTTTGAACCTGTTCATTGCAATAATGACAATAAAAGTCTATTCTATTCTATATTCCTTCAAAACCGCTGTAAAACAACACCTCCAGGCAACTTCAACACTTTACTAATACCCTCCTCCATTCAAATCCCATCTCCCCGGATTATAAACAACTCAAATGTACTTCTAATGTATATACTTGTTCTCATGCTATCTGAACTCACTATGTTCTCTGCTGGCTGTACATATCCTACTAAATAAGACCTACACTGTTTCAATGTCCACATTTCTCTGTTGATGCAATTGTTGATGACTGAAGTTCTGATATCAACCAAAGCTCCTCATCCCACCCCCCGGATTGTAAATAATGTAAAAAATTCAATGTACATACTATGATGATTAACTTGTGTGATGACTGTATTATGTTGATAGTATATATTTGTATCATGAATTGATTAACGTGGACCCCGACTTAAACAAGTTGAAAAACCTATTCGGGTGTTACCATTTAGTGGTCAATTGTACGGAATATGTACTGAACTGTGCAATCTACTAATAAAAGTATCAATCAATCAATCAATCAGAGATGGTAAAATCCCTATATTCCTTGCAATGGCTCGTTGAGAAATGTTGTTCTAATTACTGTTCGACAATTTGCTTCCAAAGTAGTGACCCTCACCCCACCCTTGTTTGTGAATTACTTAGCATTTCATGAAAGCTGCTTTTATACCCAATCATGGCACCCAACTGTTCCCAATTAGCCTGCACACCTGTGGGATGTTCCATATTAGTGTTTGATGAGCATTCCTCAACTTTATCAGTATTTATTGCCACCTTTCCCAACTTCTTTGTCAAGTGTTGCTGGCATCAAATTCTAAAGGTAATGATTATTTGCTACAAAAAAAAAAGTTTATCAGTTTGAACATCAAATATGTTGTCTTTGTAGCATATTCAACTGAATATGGATTGAAAATGATTTGCAAATCATTGTATTCCGTTTATATTTACATCTAACACAATTCCCCAACTCATATGGAAACGGGGTTTATAGAAGTCTACAATTATTACAAATCTTAGCGGGACGACCAGAGAGCGGGAGCCCATTACACCACTTTTAAAGTCACTGGATTGGCTCCTCGT
This sequence comes from Nerophis ophidion, assembly GCF_033978795.1. Classification (NCBI taxonomy): domain Eukaryota; kingdom Metazoa; phylum Chordata; class Actinopteri; order Syngnathiformes; family Syngnathidae; genus Nerophis; species Nerophis ophidion. Next base: position 42,122,079 of record NC_084618.1, read on the forward strand.
CCACTTCAGGGTTATCTTAAAGTTATATTATTATAAAAGCAATAATATTAGTAATAATAAAAATCATAATATCAAGAAATAGTTGTTTAATGTTTTAATCTAAAAAAAATGTTTCTTAAAAAGAGAATAAATGTACTTTTTTTTTTTTTATCAATCCTGTAAAACTCGAAATCGATTTAGAATCGGAATAAAAACTTAAAATATATTTTGATGTGAATAAATAGTTTTGAGCACCCCTAGTAACCAGACCGAAAAACGAATTAGCTACCGGTGCCTAAACTTGTTTCTAAATGAAAAAATTACACATTACTGCAGCCATCCAGACAGAGGCATAGCCTAATATACATATTATTATTTTGTCAATCCTAACATGTCAACATTAATTGGTGTAGGAACCGGGGGAGAAAGGAAGGGGGCGGTAAATGGTAGTACCGGGTCCACTCCAATAATGCAAACAGACACATTTGTCCAAAACAAAAATTAACCTGCAGAGAATTTTATTTTCTTGAAAGCGGAATACAGCATTCTGTCACTGCCACACCCCTTCATTTACCGGCTCTGACTCTCACAGTGTTATGGACGACAGGAGACAGGCAGCATGCGATTTGTAGAAAGTTTCTTCTATGAATATTACTTCCTTATACTGTCTTACTGTTTGTTTACTGGAATGGTTAGTCGTCCATTATTTGATTGCTAGATTTGTCAGAGTTCTCTAACAACGTGAACACTCGCTAAAATGTTTAGTCATCTAATTTTTAGCACAATACCACTATCAAATGATTTAACGCAGGCTGTACAGTGAGAGCACACTGAGTTGTCAGCGAGGCACTCAGCTTATGTATTAGAAGTGAGAGGCATCACTCAAAGTTATTTTTGTTCACCAAACTTTTGTACCACGAGGTGAACAAACTGTTGTTTTACACTTACAAAAAAGGGAACAATTTGTTTTCTAGGGGTGTGGGAAAAAATCGATTTGAATTTGAATCGCGAATCTCACGTTGTGCGATTCAGAATCGATTCTCATTTTTTAAAAATCGATTTTTCTTATTTTTTTTATCAATCCAACAAAACAATACACAGCAATACCATAACAATGCAATCCAATTCCAAAACCAAACCTGACCCAGCAACACTCAGAACTGCAATAAACAGAGCAATTGAGAGGAGACACAAACACGACACAGAACAAACCAAAAGTAGTGAAACAAAAATGAATATTATCAACAACAGTATCAATATTAGTTATAATTTCAGCATAGCAGTGATTAAAATCCCTCATTGACATTATCATTAGACATTTATAAAAATAAAAAAAAGAACAATAGTGTCACAGTGGCTTACACTTGCATCGCATCTCATAAGCTTGACAACACAGTGTCCAATGTTTTCACAAAGATAAAATAAGTCATATTTTTGGTTCGTTTAATAGTTAAAACAAATTTCCCTTATTGCAATCAGTTGATAAAACATTGTCCTTTACAATTATAAAAACTTTTTACAAAAATCTACTACTCTGCTTGCATGTCCGCAGACTGGGGTAGATCCTGCTGAAATCCTATGTATTGAATGAATAGAGAATCGAAATGATAATATAAATACATTTAATGAAGTCAAATTCAAATAAGGCAGCAAGAGAAGTATCCTACACTTCTCTTTTGTAAAGTAAATCTGAACAGCGGATATGGGCATCTACATCAACTATATGATTTGCCTGAGAAGCTGGACAGGACAAAAAAAAAAGAGAATCCTTTTATCCATCCATCCATCGATCCATTTTCTACCGCTTATTCCCTTTCGGGGTCGCGGGGGGCACTGGCGCCTATCTCAGCTACAATCGGGCGGAAGGCGGGGTACACCCTGGACAAGTCGCCACTCATCGCAGGGCCAACACAGATAGACAGACAACATTCACACTCACATTCACACACTAGGGCCAATTTAGTGTTGCCAATCAACCTATCCCCAGGTGCATGTGTTTGGAAGTGGGAGGAAGCCGGAGTACCCGGAGGGAACCGCGCATTCACGGGGAGAACATGCAAACTCCACACAGAAAGATCCTCAGCCTGGAATTGAACCCAGGACTGCAGGACCTTCGTATTGTGAGGCAGACACACTAACCCCTCTGCCACCGTGAATTATATCGGGGAAAAATCGTTTTGAAATCGAGAATCGTGTTGAATTGAAAAAAATAATCGTGAGACACCCAATAATTCGCAGCCCTATTGTTTTCCTACAATATTTGTGGGGTTTTTTTTGTATCATGTCAGAAAGTTGTTCCTCTGAAAAACATTTCATGTGACATACCATTTTGTGAGTATTTTGCAGTGTATATTTAATTCCTTTAAGACATATTTCTGCTCATGCTATTTATGGATCTGTTCGGTTTGAAATACAGTATTCTCCCCTCCACTGTTTAACTCATTCCTGTTGCGATACGGTTGCATTTCTGCACGGGCAACAAGCAGGTAAGAGAGACATTATGTAATTCTAGGACTTAGAACAACAAATACAAACTAAAGTGTGCCGCAGGGTACATGTGCCCAAAAGAATAACCTCCGGAGTCTTAGCATGGAACAAAAACAAAGCATTAGCGTGAAGCTAACCTGAACGCAGTTCAAATGCCATCGGCAAACATTGATCCAGCAACTTAGGTTAGTAGACACCAAAATCTAAAAGGGAGTGATTAGAGGCAGAAACAGTTGAGGACACTAATCACTAAACAGAAACAGGGGTGTCTAATCAGCGTACCTAGCAACAAGAAAGTCAATAAAAGGAAAGCACGCTCGAGCAGACATAGACTCAAAGATAGAAGAACCACAAAAAACATCAAATGACACATGATCTGTCAGGTCATGACAATTCCAAGCCCTTGGTAAAACCAGTCATCACATCAACTACAAATTTTGCCGCAGCCCTCGGCACAACACCACAAAAATTCCTCATTATGAACCAATCAAAGTTAGCAAATTACATTCACAAACCTCAAAATTCTTTGACAACACAACACAAGTGTGACTGAGGGTATTGCCAGATCACTTTTGTTATGCCAGCTCAATGTCAGATCAACATTGCTGCACTATCCAAAACCCGATGGGCAGGCGAAGGACAACTAAAGGAGGAGAAAGTTGGATACACTTCTTTCTGGAAAGGAAAAGCAACCTCCTCTCTGAACTTCCTGTGGGGATAAATAAGCGTCTTATGACCACTCGCCTGGTGCTTGCCAACAACCAGATGGCTACAGTTGTGAGTGCGTATGCCCCTACTTTAGATTCTGAAGAGGAAGTGAAATAGACGTTCTACGCCTGCCTAGATGAGGTCCTGTCAAGTATCCCCAAGGAAGATAAGATTATCCTCCTGGGAGACTTCAATGCCTCTGGAATGGCACTATAGGAAAGGAAGGCATCGGAAACATCAACTCCAATGGAGTCCTGCTTCACAGCAAATGTGTACAGTACAACCTCACAACCACCAACACTCTGTTTCGCCAGAAAAACAAACTTAAGGCATCCTGGAGACACCCTCGCTCCAAGCAGTGGCATCTTATTGACTATGTCATCGTACAAGCCAGGGACCGCCGTGACGTACACATCACAAGAGCAATGATTGATGCAGACGACTGCTGGACAGATCATTGCCTCATTCGCTCCACAATTGTGCAGGCAGGAACTCTTCATGCACTTTTTATCGCCACATAGCCTTGTCTCTCGTTAAAACACAGCAGCCATCAAGATCCCAAGAGGCCAACAGCACACCACCGGCCTTAACAATAAAAACACTGCATGCTAAATCCATTCTTGACAAAATACGAATGTCAGTAAACAAGCTTAAACGAGCATATTAAAAGAAAAATTAAATGCATTGTTCTCAGAAAAAAAATTGTATGTTGTCGTTTTTTTTACCATTTCAGAAGTACTACAAAATGTAAACAACATCCATTCCTAGTCCTATCAGAATGTCACATTCTGCTCTTTCATTTTGAAGTTTCTCCTTACTGCTTTTATTTTTGTGTTTCTTTTCTCGATTCCTTGGATTCGAGTTGTGAACAAAGTAACAATAATCAACATCTGCAACTACATGGCCATTTAGAGTGCTTCTTCAGGAGTAAAGTTCAGCTCTTCATAGAGAACCAAATCTTTAGGCTCCCAAGAGGCTCTTCAGATTTTTTTGTTGCTTAAATTATATAAAAACCGACAATGATGTGAAATTATCAAAATTATTACTTATGTAAAAAGAAAAAAAAATTGTTCTTATTTTTTCCATTATATTTATTATATAAATATACTTTTATTCACATACATGATGCTACAAAAAATTGTTAAATAATACAAAAACAAACTTGTAATTATTTAAAACTTGTAGCTGTTTCTACTAAACAAATTTAAGTAACAAGTCAGTTTCATTGCTTACCACTGCACTGATGGATAGACACTTCATCAAATTTCTTGCACTTCTTGCAAACTATTCTGCTTTTGTTTCCATCCATCCATGTTCTACCACTTGTCCCTTTTGGGTTTAGAGGGGTACTGGAGTCTATCCCCCCACTCGGGCGCCTGGGATTGGCAGACAACATTCACACTCACATTAACATTCCAGGGCCAATTTAGTGTTGCCAATCAACTTATCAGGTGCATGTCTTTGGAGGTGGAAGGAAGTCAGAGTACCTGGAGGGAATCCAGGTAGAGAACATGCAAACTCCACACAGAAAGACTCCGAGCCCGGGAATCGAACCCAGGACCATCCTATTGTGAGGCACGAGCACTACCCACTGAGCCAACATGCTGCCCCCTGCTTTTCTATACCATGCTATTTTTCCCTCGTGGTCTCCTGTTAACACGTGTGTGTGTGTGTGTGTGTGTGTGTGTGTGTGTGTGTGTGTGTGTGTGTGTGTGTGTGTGTTAGTGTGTGGGTGTGTGTTCTTGTATTTCTACCCTTCTTGATGTTTGCATGTGTGCGCGTGTGTGTCCGTGTTAGTGTGTGGGTGTGTGTTCATGTATTTCTACCCTTCTTGAGACATTAACAAGGAAAAGTACCTTCCATATGAGGAGCGGTGAACAAGTTAGGACATAAATCATGGTCCCAATACAGAAAACCATTGCAACTAATAAAGAATGTCTCATTTGCACCCCTGGTAGTGAAATCTATCACAATTAGGGTGGTTCCAAAAAGGAGGGACTTTTCAAATTGAATGTGTTGCTTTTAAAAGAGCTCTCCCTCTGGTCAACATATGAAATAACAAGTGTGTGTAAAACTTTGAAGTTGAAATTTAAATGCGCCCTCCTTGGCCAATATCAATTTAAAAAATAAACCCATCCATTTTCTACCACTTATTCCCTTTTGGGGTCGTGGGGGGCGCTGGCGCCTATCTGAGCTACAATCGGGCGGAAGGCGGTGTACACCCTGGACAAGTCGCCACCTCATCGCAGGGCCAACACAGATAGACAGACAACATTCACACTCACATTCACACACTAGGGCCAATTTAGTGTTGCCAATCAACCTATCCCCAGGTGCATGTCTTTGGAGGTGGGAGGAAGCCGGAGTACCCGGAGGGAACCGCGTAGTCACGGGGAGAACATGCAAACTCCACCTAAAAAATAAAATAAATATAAATTTTTTTTTTAAATAATAATAAAATAAAACAAATATATATATACGTATATGTATATATATATATATATATATATATATAGACGTGAAGTACATGAAGAAGATTAAAAACCAATTACAAACAGAAAATAAATGAATACATAAAATAACTAAAAGCATTTTTTTTCCTACAATGTGGCGACTTTTTTCTTATAATATTGGGAACAATTTCTCATATTCTTTGTGTTTCTCTAATATGACAATATTTTCTAAAATGATAACTTTTTTATGTAAAATTATAACTTTTTTATGTATAATTATTACTTTTTAACGCAAAATGGTGACATTTGTCATATAAAATTCTGACTTTTATCACAACATTGCTAATTTTTTTGTTGTTCTTGTAAAATAGTCAAATTTTATCTAGTACAATTCTGATTATTATAATATTGCCCAAATAGTTAAGTTTTCTTAGAAAAACTGTGACTTTTGTCTTGTAAAATTGTGACTCTCTTAATAAAATTGTCAAAATGTTAAGCTTTTCTTGTAAAACTGCGACTGTTATTAAGTAAAATTCCAACTTTTATCATAAAATTGCACAAATGTTCAGTTTTTCTTTTAAAATTTAGACCTGCGTTGAGTACAATTACGGCGTTTATTATAATACTGCCAAAATTCTAAGTTTTTCTTGTGAAATTGTGAACTTTTTCTTGTGAAATTCCAACTCATTTTTCACAACAAGCTTTTAATATTTGCATAGTATGTATATATTATTAATGTTGTAAATACAAATCTTTATATATCTGGAAAGGGTGGTCTTAAAAAGGTTGGCATTATTCGGAGGTCTCAAGAATGTAACAAATACAAGAATGTGTGTGTATGTGTGTGTGTGCGTGTGTGGGTGTGGGTGTGGGTGTGTGTGTGTGTGTGTGTAACTGCCGCCCTTTGCTGAACACAGACATGTACTGACGAGACACCACACATGTTGACCAATTATGTGAAAAAAAAGTGTTAAAGAAGGGGAAGGAGGAAAGAGCCATTTTATTTGTGAACACATCACCCGTGTTTAGTCTTATGGCTGGTAAAGAAAGGCATTAGTATTCCTCCAGCCTTGCCCACATTGTGCGGTTGTCTTACGATACGCTTCTTCGTTAAAAACTTACCGACACGGTTCCACGTTTCCTGTACTATTTTCTGGTTAAAATATATAATTGTTGTCCTTAGTAATTCCTAGCTACGTTTGTCTCTTTACTCTGCTTCCATACAGTGCTTAGATGCCTCCCTGCCAAGCTTGTCACTCTATTTTAAGAGATAAATCTATCTACTAGATTAGAGGTTTGCAACCCGCGGCTTTTCATTCAGAATCTGGACTAGGAGCAATTGCATTTGGGAGAGTTTGAGTATGGTCGCAGATCGCCAGTCTTTCTGAGCCAGGCGTCATGGGACTCTGGTGCAATGGTCAGTCTATGTGGGTCATCTTCACCCAGGTGGAACCAAGTATCCGCTTTTCAAGTCGACAGTACCCTGAACCTTCTTTTTAGCGGTGTGAGTTGGGCCTCATGGAGAACAATATCAGCTGGGGTAGAGCTGAGATGGCCTGTGATGTCTCGGGCTGTATCAATTTGCGCACGTTTAAGCTTTTTTTTGTTTGTCTTGGAGGTGCAAGATATCCAATTCGGTGCAGCATACTCAGAAAGACCACTTTGGGTACCGATTTTCACTGCTTGTAGGTCTTCTGGTGTCCAAACCCAATTTGTGCCCAATACAGCGTGCAGGAGGTTTGTATTTCCGGTCATTGCCACGCATATTTTTTTGTCAAATGAGAGTTGTCGGTCGAACTAAACACAGAAGAAAGTTGGGGCAGCGTTGAAGTAGAAGCAGGTGCCTCTAATGGTGACTGGTGGTTGCCAAGAAGTTTTACTTACATGATTCTAACAATCCACTTTGTTTTATGGATGGTATCAAAACATCAAAGTGTCACTTCACCACTCTGAATGAAATCTGTTTTGGGATAGAAAATCTTGTTTATCCTCAGTAAAAGTGTATTTGTGTCCATTTTGTGTTTAGCTGTTTAAAAAAGGATAATGTTTGTTTAATAAAAATTTGCATAAAGCAAACAAATTGTCCAGACCCATACTGATCGTATTAAAAGCGTGAAAATAATTTGTCTAAGATTTAGTCAATAATGACAAAAATGTCTATCAGTGACTTACACGATTAACTATGAGTTATCTACGGATAAAATACGAATAACGGCTCCAAATATCAGTAATTGGCCTCCTTGACTACAAATAATCGGCATTGGCTCAGAAAAAAACATATCAGTGAATCTCTAGTCCAAATGTGACATACTGTATATACAGTATATAAATTATCTTGTGATTGCAATCCAAGGTGCATCTACTAAATACTGCCCTGAAGGGAGTGAACACTTATTCAGTCATTTTATTTTATTTTTATTTCAAATTATTGACACAAATATGTACAAATCTGTTTTCAGTTTGTATGCCTGAGAAAATATATAGATTCAGTTTTTTTGTTGCCGATTAACTTACATTTTGCTTACGGAGCTTCAGTAGATTTCCAACCACCACACCCCGTTTCTTCGTAACGCGTCTAATTAGGGATGTATGGTAATATTAATAACCGCGATAAAACTTCCAAAGATTAGTGTTACCATTTTAAATAATAAAATTGAAAAACTGGGATTGATAACTGCTCTTTGCTAAACTCCCAGAATGACTGACGCTAGCTTGCGAGCTTAAATGCTAAAATAGAAATAAGCGACATTAGCATCTTTCCCCAATAAAAAAACAACATAGCCCAATCTAAACTTAAAGGGGATCATTATCACAATATCAGAAGGGTTAAAACCAATAAAAATCAGTTCCTAGTGGCTTATTTTATTTTTGGAAGTTTTTTTCCAAATTTTACCCATCATGGAATATCCCGAAAAAAAGGTTTTAAAGTGCCTGATTTTCGCTATCTGTAAATCCGCCCGTCCATTTTCCTGTGACGTCACTGCGTGACGCCAATACAAACAAACATGGCGGATAGAACAGAAAGATATAGCGACATTAGCTCGGATTCAGACTCGGATTTCAGCGGCTTAAGCGATTCAACTGATTACGCATGTATTGAAACGGATGGTTGGAGTGGGGAGACAGATAGCGAAAACGAAATTGAAGAAGAAACTGAAGCTATTCGCTCAATAGCTATAGCTATAGCTATTGAGGCTATTCGGCGATCGCCTTCTAACCAACGATTGCATCTTTTGACCACTGGAGCAACATAAATCCGTCGATTGGTAAGTGTTCGTTTGGCATTAAATGTGGGTGGAGGGAATGGCTGGATGCAAATATAGCTACAAATGTACATACAGCTAGCCCAAATAGCATGTTAGCATCGATTAGCTGGCAGTCATGCCGTGACCAAATATGTCTGATTAGCACATAAGTCAATAACATCAACAAAACTCACCTTTGTGATTTTGTTGACTTTATCGTTGGAAATGCATCTGCTTTGAGTGTCGCAGGATATCCACACATCTCTGTCGTAGCATCGCTATCATCGGTAAAATATGCAGAACAAACTTTCACATCTTTTGACACTTGTGCAACTTGAATCCATCAATTGGTAAGTGTTTGTTTGGCATTAAATGTGGGTGGAGGGAAAGGCTGGATGCAAATATAGCTACAAATGAGGCATAACGATGTAATATGTACATACAGCTAGCCTAAATAGCATGTTAGCATCGATTAGCATGCCGTGCTAATCGATGCACACTTGTAAGTCAACTTGAATCTGTCCCTGTTCGTGTCGTTACACCCTCCGACAACACACCGACGAGGCATGATGTCTCCAAGGTACGGAAAACAGTCGAAAAAACGGAAAATAACAGAGCTGATTTGACTTGGTGTGCGTAATGTGTTTGAGAAAATGGCGGATTGCTTCCCGTTGTAACGTCACGGGTGAAAGGTCATCGCTCCGACAGCGAACAATGAAAGGCTTTTAAATCACCAAATTCACCCTTTTAGAGTTCGGAAGTCGGTTAAAAAAACATATGGTCTTTTTTCTGCAACATCACGGTATATATTGACGCTTATATAGGTCTGGTGATAATGTTCCCCTTTAAACAAACACATTGGTGTCTGAGCAACTAAACTATTTAATTGTGCACATTAAACCTGCAAGCTGTGCTCATGAGCACATTGTTCTACAATTAGAAAAATACTAGACAAGGTCTTTTTATATTGCGTTCAAAGACCGCTGAACAGTGAAGTTTGCCACAATGCCTGCCAGAATTAATAAACATTAATAGATTTTATTTGTTAGGAACTTTTCATCTAAATAAACCTTAAGGTGGCACACTACAAACCAATATTTAAAACAATAAAGGCTTAGCCATTAAAGCAGATGAAATACTAACACACTATAAGTGAAGTATGAGAATCATAAGACATGTAAAATAGGGGATTTTCTATCAATGTGTCTATTTCATCTATTAAAAAAATGTTCAAACTATTTATGTGGATATAAGTACTTTTTAAGCACATTCAACAAAAATGCTATAGTAATGATTACCGTGATAATTTTGGTCACGATGACCGGGATATGACATTTTCATAACATCATATCTCCTCTGTATTTTCTGCAACAGAAGCCTGTTTTTTGCCCATTATGTTAGTGGTCAATAATTTAAGTTAACAACAGTCAGCTTTTCTTGCTAGTTATCTTGACTGTTTAGTTCCTCACATCAGACAGTATTCAAACCAGTTGAATGAGCAAAGAGATATGTTATTATTGTCAAGATGTGTGTCTCAAAGCAGCCAGAACGTTTTTAAATCAGTGCAGAGCTCTTTTCACAGGATGAGAATGGATCATTTTATTATTTAGGCTACATGGGAAAATGTCCGCAGCACGGTGATGCACTAAGTGTGTGTGCCCTACAATAAGAAGTTCCTGGGTTCGATCTTTCTGTGTGAAGTTTTTATGTTCTCCCCGTGACTGCGTAAGTTTCCTACGGGTACTTCGGATATGTTGATTGGCAACACTAAATGGTCCTTAGTGTGTGAATGTGAGTGTGAATGTTGTCTGTCTATCTGTGTTGGCTCTGCGATGAGGTGGCCACTTGCTCAGGGTGTACCCCGCTTTCCGCCTGAGTCCAGCTGGGATAGACTCCATCGACCACGAGAGGTCCAGTGCGACATTCTCTAGAGCAGGGGTACTTAAGCTTTTCAACCTCAGGGCCCAACCAAGAAGCAAAATCATAACAGATAGCTCATGTCAAATGACGACGAGGGAGTCAGAGACAGAGAGACGCTTCAAGCTGACGAAACAAAAAAAAATTTAGGCAATAATACGCGTTTATAGAAAAAAAATGCCTAAAAACCTTAGTTTTTAGTTGTTTACTCTGTAAAACAAAATCACGACTGCTTTCTTCATCTAAGACGTGGAATACAAGTTTAAAAACACAAATTAAGGTGAGTTGAGTTCATTAAAAGTTTTACTGCACATAATCATTACCGACTGTACCCAAATAACACACAAGTCATTGTTGTTGTTTTTTTCAAAATATATATAGATGCTGTTTTTTACTGTTGGCAGAGAAAAAGAATAAAATTATGGGGGTGGGCCAAAGAAAAGGCTGTATTATACATTTGGGCCCATAGATAGAAATGCTGTTAAACATAGCTTTGATGTAGCAAGCTACTTTTGTTGTGTGGCTTGTAGTGTAGCTTGCTACAATTCTCTCGGGATAACTTCCCCTGTAGCTTAGCTACATTTGATTGAGAGTAACTTGTAGCTTAGCTGACTACATTTTCTAAGTAGCTTGCCCATCACTTCACTGTACACTACTACAGTGGTACCTCAACCTACGTGAACAATGTTAACCCGTGCTTGGCCCTCCAAAACAGCACAATTTTAACATTGTAAGATGCCTTTTAAAAAAAGAAAAAATACATTTCAGATTGAGAAATATAGTTAGAAAAACAGTACAATAGTGTTACAACCTACAGTACAGTAGTTGTGTGAATGAGTATGAGTATTCAGCTCCTCCTCCAACTCTCGGAGCCCCACCAGGGAGCCTTCCACGCTCAGACCCTCGGCCGTTCTCTTCCTGCAGCCGGGACATGCACCTCTTCTGCTCTAGGTACTCTTGGGCCATTTGTTCTGTAGGCTCTCGCAGGTCACGGAAAGTCCAGCTCAAGAAACTCCTCGCCGATGCCGTTGCCGCTACTACACATTTTACGCAGCATTCCCTTCAGTTACTTTTTTCTCTGTGCCCATTTTGTTTTTTTCACTTGCACCATAATTTTTAGTCCATGGAACCAACAAGCATTCTAATTACTGTCTGTATCCATGAAACACACAAACGTATCCTGGCGGAATGCAATGATTGGTGTTCATAGCTGCCAATCACAGACAGCTCTGGTCCGTCAAGCAATTGTGTAATCTCTCTCTCGGCTGCTTTGTTTTTACTTTTGTTTTCTTACTGTTTCGAGCGGGGCGCAAACCCTGATGTAAGAGGCGGGCGTCCTAACACTGAGATAATAGCAAAGACAATCTCTCGGACCGCCAGTATTACTGTTGAAGTGGACCGGCCTCTGTTACATGTATGGTATTGAAGTTTGAGGGCTGGGGGCCCCTTAAACCCCTTCAGCCTTGGGTCCCCCCCTTAGGTTAAGGCGGCCTTGATCCTGTCTCTTTTTGGAAAGCATTCGTTTTGTGGATACGACACCAGACAAAGAATCAATCACTTCCATTTAAACCGTTTCCCACCATGTGGAAGGCCAAAGGTCGCTTTGTGACGCTTTGTGACATCGTGACACCTTCAACTGACAGCGACTTGCTGTCCAGCTCCGTCACACAAACACACTCTTCCTCCTCCTGTTGTGGGATACATCTGCAGCGGATTATCGGATTAGCAGCTGGAGACTCAATTTTCCTGACAGGGCACTGACAGTGTTTGGGGATTTAGGGCACTTGTCTGTTGTGTAGAGCGCACAGGGAGAACTTAAATGAAATGTGTGATTTTATATATATATATATATATATATATATATATATATATATATATACATATATATATATATATATATACACATATATATATATATATATATACATATATATATATATATATATATATATATCCATCCATCCATTTTCTACCGCTTATTCCCTTTTGGGGTCGCGGGGAGGCGCTGGCGCCTATCTCAGCTACTATATGTATATATATATATATATATATATATATATATATATATATATATATATATATATATATATATATATATATATACACACAACAGCACACAGGGAGAACTTGAAAACTATGAAATGTGTGCTATATATATATATATATATATTTCAAACCACAACAAAGCAATTGCAAAAGGACTGCCTACCCCCAGACTAAACGACTCTGAAACCAATAATGAATGTAACTGTCGCAAGAAACCTGATTGCCCTCTCAACGGAAGGTGCTTACAGACATCAGTCGTTTACCAAGCAAAGGTAATACGCAAGGACATTAACACATCCGACACGTACGTAGGATTAACCGAAGGAGCGTTCAAAACAAGATGGAATAATCACAACGCCTCCTTTAGAAACCAGACTTTGCAGAATTCTACCGAACTCAGCAAACACATTTGGAACCTCAAAGACAATAATGTTGAATATTCAATAACATGGCAAATTCTTGCATCCAGCACACCTTACAACAGTGGTAATAAAAGATGCAACTTATGCTTAAAAGAGAAACTGTTTATTATATATCATCCAGAGCTATCATCCCTCAACAAGCGCAGTGAAATCATTTCAACATGCCGCCACAGGCGGAAACACCTCCTAGGTAACACATGAGCCAATCACCACACCCTACGCCTGCTTGTACCCACCCACTCTGTGCTCTATATAAACCATTGTATGTGAATGCTTCCATTAAAATCTCCTGATGATTGAGGGAACCCCTCATGAAACAGATCTGTAGAGATGAAGTAGTCTTGTGATTTTTTCCCACACCTACATATATATATATATATATATATATATATATATACATTTTCTACCGCTTGTGCCTTTTGGGGGGTCGCTGGAGCCTTTCCCAGCTGCATTCGGGTGGTAGGCGGCGTACACCCTGGACAAAAACAATATTTTTCCAATTCAAAACGATTCTGTATTCATTCAATACATAGGATTTCAGCAGGATCTACCCCAGTCTGCTGACATAATAGCAGAGTAGTAGATAAAAAAAAAAAAAAAGCTTTTATAATTATAAAGGACAATGTTTTATCAACTGATTGCAATAATGTAAATTTGTTTTAACTATTAAACAAACCAAAAATATGACTTATTTTAACTTTGTGAAAACATTGGACACAGTGTGTTGTCAAGCTTATGAGATGCGATGCAAGTGTAAGCCACTGTGACACTATTGTTCTTGTTGTTATTTTTTATAAATGTCTAATGATAATGTAAATGAGGGATTTTTAATCACTGCTATGCTGAAATTATAACTAATATTGATACTGTTGTTAATAATATTCATTTTTGTTTCACTACTTTTGGTTTGTTCTGTGTCGTGTTTGTGTCTCCTCTCAATTGCTCTGTTTATTGCAGTTCTGAGTGTTGCTGGGTCAGGTTTGGTTTTGGAATTGGATTGCATTGCTATGGTATTGCTGTGTAGTGGTGTGTTGGATTGATTAAAAAAATCAAAAAAATTAATTAATTAATTTAAAAAAATAAAATAAAATAAAAAAATAAAAATCGATTTAAAAAAAAAAAGAGAATCGATTCACAACGTATTCAATTCAATTCGTATACGACCCGATTTTTTCCCACACCACTACCCGCTAAGATCTTTTACTTGCTAGCTCCCACGCTAGCCCCTTTGTATTTTGCCTTCTGTGCTTTGAACACGTTTTTCTTTGTTAAGGTCTAATTTATTTTTCAAAATAAACCAATTGTTCCCGCCTTCCGCCCGATTGTAGCTGAGATAGGCGCCAGCGCCCCCCGCGACCCCAAAAGGGAATAAGCGGTAGAAAATGGATGGAAACCAATTGTTCCTACCTTCACGCTGTGTCCAAAGCCCGTCTGCATTCCTGGGAGAACGAACTCCGCACCTAATGCGACCCGGTCGTTACAGTAGGAAGCCACCCTGACTGACTGGAGAAGGCAGGCTTAAAGAGGAACATTATCACCAAACCTATGTAAGCGTCAATATATACCTTGATGTTGCAGAAAAAGGACTATATATTTTTTTAACCGATTTCCGAACTCTAAAAGGGTGAATTTGGCGATTGAAAAATGCCTTTCAATTGTTCGCTGTCGGAGCAATGACCTTTCACCCGTGACGTCACAACAGGAAGCAATCCGCCATTTCCTCAAACATATTACACACACCAAGTCAAATCAGCTCTGTTATTTTCCGTTTTTTCGACTGTTTTCCGTACCTTGGAGACATTATGCCTCATCGGTGTGTTGTCGGAGGGTGTAAAAACACTAACAGGGACGGATTCAAGTTGACTTACGTGGAGTGTGCTAATCAGACATATCAATGGTCACGGCATGCTAATCGATGCTAACATGCTATTTAGGCTAGCTGCATGTACATATTGCATCATTATGCCTCATTTGTAGCCATATTTGAATCCAGTCTTTGCCTCCACCCACATTTAATGCCAAACAAACACATACCAATCGACGGATTCAAGTTGCACCAGTTGTCAAAAGATGCAATCGTTGGTTAGAAGGCGATCGCCAAATTCGTCCTCGTTGCCGTTGTTTGTCGTGATATGGCTCAATAGCTTCAGTTTCTTCTTCAATTTCGTTTTTGCTATCTGCCTCCACACTCCAACCGTCCGTTTCAATACATGCGTAATCTGTTCAGTCGCTTAAGTCGCTGAAATTCAAGTCTGAATCCGAGCTAATGTTGCTATATCTTTCTGTTCTATCCACCATGTTTGTTTGTATTGGCATCACTTAGTGACGTCACAGGAAAATGGACGGGTGGATATAGCGATGGTGAAAATCAGGCACTTTAAAGCAGTTTTTTGGGATATTGCGTGATGGGTAAAATGTTGAAAAAAACTTTGAAAAATAAAATACGTCACTGGGAACTGATTTTTATTGGTTTTAACACTTCTGAAATTGTGATAATGTTCCCCTTTAAATAATGTCAGTGATTACAAAACAGGTGCGCGTCCAGAACAAGTGGCAGGTTAAAAAAAGTAACTATGGTAACCAGCTCAGAGGTGCACAAACAGGAACCGAAGGAGTCCAAAACCAACAGAAAACACAAGTGACTCAAAAATCCCCCCCCCCCCCCCCCCCCCCTTAAGGGACAGATTCCAGATGTCCCCTTGAAAAACTAAAACCCCCCCAACTATAAGACAGTTCAAGAGTCACGGGAGGGCGGAGGGAGGACTTGGTGGTTGGACGCCAGGCCAAGTGTCCCCCTATCTACTGGGGACGAGTCAGGTGGCGGCGGCGGATGGAACGCAGCTGCCATAGGCGAGGCGGGCGACCACGGAAAGGCCACATTCGTAATTTGCAATATGCAACAGATGACGACTTTTGTTCCCGGCTCTTTACCTGCTAGTTTCCCCGTTAGGCTCTTTTACTTGCTAGCTCTTACGCTAGCCCCTTTGTTTTTTGCCTTCTGTGCTTTGAGCACGTTTTTCTTTGTTAAGGTCTGATTTATTATTAAATAAATCATTTGTTCCTACCTTCACGCTGGGTCCGAAGCCCGTCTGCATTCCTTGGAGAACGAACTCCGCACCAAGATGCGACCCGGTCGTTACATTTCGCTTTGCATAGTAGAGCTTTAACTTGCACTTACAGATGTAGCGACAAACTGTATTTAGTGAAAGTGGTTTTCTGAAGTGATCCTGAGCCCATGTGGTGATACCCTTTAGAGATTGATGTCGGTTTTTGATACAGTGCCGAATCGAAGGTCACGGTCATTCATTGTTGGTTTACGGCCATGCCGCTTACGTGGAGTGATTTCTCCAGATTCTCTGAACCTTTTGATGATATTATGGACCGTAGATGTTGAAATTCCTAATTTCTTGCAATTGCACTTTGAGAAACGTTGTTCTTAAACTGTTTGACTATTTGCTCACGCAGTTGTGGACAAAGAGGAATACCTCGCCCCATACTTTCTTGTGAAAGACTGAGCATTTTTTGGGAAGCTGCTTTTATACCCAATCATGGCAACCACCTGTTCCAAATTAGCCTGCACACCTGAGGGATGTTCCAAATAAGTGTTTGATGAGCATTCCTCAACAAAATCAGTATTTATTGCCACCTTTCCCAACTTATTTGTCACGTGTTGCTGGCATCAAATTCTAAAGTTAATGATTATTTGCACACAAAAAAATATTTATCAGTTTGAACATGAAATATGTTGTCTTTGTAGCATATTTAACTGAATATGAGTTGAAAATGATTTGCAAATCATTGTATTTCGTTCATATTTACATTTAACACACAAACGGGGTTTGTAAAAAAGGCAGGGTGTACCCTTGATTAATCTGCGTAGTCATTTATTTCTCACATTTATATAATATATAATGCATAATGTATAATGTATATGTTCATTTTTGACTGTACTTGAATGTATCATAGACTGTATTTATATTATTCACTTGTGAATAATGCTGTATAATAGACTGTATTTATTATTCACATGTGAATAATGCTGTATAATAGACTGTATCTATTATTCAAATGTGAATAATGTTGTATAAGTGACTGTATTTATATTATTCACATGTGAATAAAACTGTATAATAGACTGTATTTATATTATTCACTTGTAAAAAATAACCTAAGTGTTTATTGTTTATTGTGAGCGATCTGTGGTGCTGAATTTCCCCCAGGAATCAATAAAGTACTTTCTATTCTATTCTATTCTATTCCATTCTATTCTATTCTATTCTATCTATATTGTAAGTATTTATATGATGTTAGTATAGGTTTTACAATGTGTACAACTTGTTTTTGTACTGAAAATAAGGAAGGAGAAAGAGAAAAAATATTGTTTTATCTTTTCTTGTAGTTTTACTCCTTTTTTAAAATATTGTTATTATTTTTTTATTGTTCCCCCCACTACCATTGCTTTTTTGTGTCACTTTTGATATGGTTTTATCACAGTATTTTTTGTGACTTTTTTATTTGTATAATTTTATTGATTGAATTTTTTTTGCATCTGATCAAGCCACGATAATGTGACTTTCTTCTTCTTTTTTAAGTGTGAACAGTGGAGAGGTCTCCAGGAGGTGATCTAGTGATCACTTCCAGAGGATCCTTGATGCGGAGCAATATTCATCCATCTTGCTATGGTCTGGATTGTCTGCCGATCCTTAACAAGTGCAGGAATGATGGATTTATACAACATCTGGGCACTTTTTCTAATAATGTCTATACAGTAAACCTTGAGTTGTTAAAGTCCAAGTGCACCTCTCCCCTCAAGTGTGCATGTGAGTGTGGATGTGTGCATGTATAAAGGGTCTGAGTGAGCAAAGTATGATTGTCAAATGTGATTTTAACTGTAAACTTCAATAAAATATATTTGCCAAGAAAATAAGTTTTCCCTGTGTTTTGTCAAGGGCTGAATAAAATATTTTGTCAACACCACAATCTCTCCCTGGTTCCTGGCCTTCACCAGGAACCTTTAAACACAACACCTTGAAACACAACGCGGGGCCAAGGAGGAACATCAAGCACACTACATAGTACACCTGCATACAATTATAATATCATGCATCACATGTTTCCACTTTCTCATTAGGACATGTCTGAAAAGAAGCCGTAGGAAGCAGAGTTTTTTCTAATCCAACCCCTTTTTGTTTCATAGCAATGCTTGTACATTTATTTCAATGTAACTACATTGAATGAATAAATAAACAAACAGACAAATGAGTATTGTCAATATTGCATTAATTCCCTTATTAAATTCCACAAACTGATATGCTAAAGGTTTTAAGTGTTGTACGTGCATGCAAATGTTCTAGACTACATTTTTCTCTCAGGTTATATTTATATTCCTTTTAGGGAAGAATTGTTCTACGTTTTTGGGTAGCAGGTTATAGTTTGCATTGTACATAATTTGGACTGAAAATGCACCAAGTATTTGAATTTTGATATCTTATATTCAATAAATAAAACATTTAAATGTTCTCTAAATGTTCTCTATATCCAACATTATTCTAAGTGCCCTATTTTGTAACACGGTTAGTGAATGTGTACTTTGTTGTTTCTGCACAATAAGTCAGATATGGTAACACTAGCGAGCAGGAGAGAATATGGAGTGAATATTTGTCTGGAACAAAGCTTTGTTAATGGTAAACATACCCTCAACCAGTATGGCTCTGGTTGTTGACTGCTTCCTCAGCACTGCTACTAGTGAATACAAATCACAAATGAATTTTGAGTTGCTAACGTTAGCGTGTGGTTCATTTTCATCTTTACCAGACCACTTAAATACATTAGAAACATTGCAAGTTGTCACAAAACAATCTTTAATTTTGAACATTTGTCACCTGTGTCGTTTGCTGGCAAGTGGATCACTGCGTGGATCATGGCGCATTGCACTTTATGTGCAATGCCAATATCTGAATTTAATTGAAAGATCAAAAATCTAAATATATGAGAGTGAAAAATTACAAAAAATAATTAATGCAAAACCTTTTTAAGTGTTAATCAAAAATATATTCAACTTGAAAAAAATAAACAGTGTTCATTTATTTTTCCTTTAATACACGGATGTATTTTTCAACACTCAACATCAAAACTTGAACTTCCAGTTTTAAAGTATTTTTTTTCAGGTACAAAACTTTTGGCCCTGATTTACCTCCATATTTTTTTACAAACAACCTTTAGTTTGTAGGACAGTAGTTGGCAACATGAACGAAATCTCACAGCATTTGGTCTTTACAGTTGATAATATCCTACGTGGGGTGGCTGTCCTTTTCGAGAAATAATTTTTGTACTTATTTGTGGTAAACTCAGATTAACTCAGCCCTTTTAGATGGTTGTCTTCTCTTTGCTGTCCATTAGCATTCATGCTAGAGACGCCAAATGCTATTTTGAACTTGCGCCGATGATAAGAAAGTTTGTCGCTGCAATACTGACTTATTACCTCAGTTTTATCTAAAGTTCTGTCAGAGTTTGTTTTGTAGGGAGCAGAGCACACCACTCTATCATCACACTAACGTGTGACGTAATCACTGCCTGTGCAATGCGTGCTGCCTTCTGGCAATCGAAACAAACACTGTGATTAATCTTCATTCATTTATGGTAACGCAATATTTTTTATTATTAATACCATGCAACACGTTAACAGCCCCAGTTTATATATGTACATATATATGTACATATATATATATATATATATATATATATATGTACATATATATGTACATATATATAGATATACATATATAGATATATATATATATATATATTTTTTTTTTTTTTTTTTATATATACATATATAGAGCTCACATTTAACCCATACCTGCCAACCTTGAGACCTCCGAATTCGGGAGATGAGAAGGGTGGGGGGTGTTTGAGGTAGGCGGGGGGATGGAGGGGGGATCGAGGTGGGCGGGGTTGTATATTGTAGCGTCCCGGAAGAATTAGTGCTGCAAGTAGGGGTGTAACGGTACACAAAAATTTCGGTTCGGTACGTACGTAGTTGTGAATGGCAGGGTCCATGCTATCACATGTTGATACAAATATAACATTTACATAATAAAAGTCAACTCATCATGCTTAATTTATTACAGCATTTGGGAAGCCTGTAGTTGACTTTTATTATGTAAATGTTATATTTGTATCAACATGTGAGAGCATGGACCCTGCCATTCACAATTAAGCTGCTACATTACTAATGATTCATGTAACTATAGCTGAAAAAATAGTAATATAGCAACACAATGGAGTTATATGAAATAACAGGGCTTTGCTGCCCCTAACACACACACACACGCACACACGCCCACCCACACACTCGCACGCACACACACACACACACACACATACATACACACACGCACGCACCTACGCGCACACACACACACACACACCGCAAAATGAGTTAACGTTACGCTAAAAGCTAATTAGCCTTCACCTCAAGCCAGAACTGCGAGCGAGCTGAGCTGCAGTTTAAGTTTCAAGAAGGTCAACGGGCTCATAGTGATGTTTGTAAAAGTTGTGACTGGGAAGTGTGTTTTATGATTTGGGGAGAGACCGCTGCTCCCCTGCTAAACGAACATCTGCTCGATGCTGAAGCATTGACTACGTCGCACTGAATACGCCCTGCTGATTGGCTGTTACATCGCTCTGAATACGCCCTGCTGATTGGCTGCTACATCGCTCTGAATACGCACTGCTGATTGGTTTTGTATGTAACCAATCAGATGGTTGTGTGGGCGGGACAATGCTTGCTGCTCAGACAGAGGCAGGAAGCAAAACAGCTTGTGAAGACTTATTCTTACAAACTCGTTCGGTATGCCCGCGTGCTGAACCGAAACCCCCATACCGAAACGGTTCAATACAAATACCTGTACCGGTACACCCCTACCTGCAAGGGTTTCTGGGTATTTCTTCTGTTGTGTTTATGTCGTGTTTATGTTGTGTTACAGTGCGGATGTTCTCCCGAAATGTGTATGTCATTCTTGTTTGGTGTGGGTTCACAGTGTGGCGCATATTTGAAACATTTGTTTATACAGCCACCCTTGCATCCAACTACATGTGATCGTAGAAGTCGCACTTAGCATATGGCTTGACCGACACGCTGTTTGTATGTAGTAACAGCGGACATGAAGACATGTTGCAGAGGACGCTAAGGGCGGTGCCTTCAGGGGACGCCACCAACATTATTGTCCAGGTGGAAATCGGGAGAAATTCGGGAGAATGGTTGCCCCGGGAGGTGTTCGGGAGGGGCACTTAAATACGGGAGTCTCGCGGAAAATTCGGGAGGGTTGGCAAGTATGATTTAACCACGGCAAAAGCGGCAATTACCACGACCGCCCTTGTCTCTTGCCGTAATGCCCTAAAAAATTGACCAGCATCCATGGTACTTGTTAATGGACTAGGGATGTAACTATAAACGGTAAAATGATAAACTGTAGTTAAATTCCAGACGGTTAATAATACAGTTTACATTTTTAATTACCGAAAAAACGTCATTTATTAATGCATTTCAGGCAACTACTTACTTCCTGAATACTGAAGCACCGCAGCATCAGCGCATACTCTCTTGAGCCGTTCAGCTCGGGAAAAATGGCAGCGACTTCATGGACTTCGCTTTGAAAATGTTCCTCATCTCGGAGGGAGACAAGGCTGCATATCGGGACAAGATTGAGAAGCTGTCGGATTGGTGCACAGTCAACAACCTGGCCCTGAACACCTCCAAGACCAAGGAGCTGGTCATAGACTTCAGGAGGAATAAAACAGACATGCTGCCCCTGATCATCAGCAGTGACTGCGTGGAGAGGGTCTCCGACTTCCGCTTCCTGGGAGTCCACCTGGCTGACGACCTATCCCGGAGCACCAACACCACAGCTACCATCGAGAAGGCACACCAGAGACTGCACTTCCTGAGAATACTCAGGAACAACCACCTCTCTCAGGAACTGCTGGTGTCCTTCTACCGGTGCTCCATTGAGAGCATCCTGACTTACTGCATCTGCATGTGGTTCAGCAGCTGCACGGCCGCAGAGAGAATGGCGCTCCAGAGGATCATAAAGACCGCCCAGAAGATCATCGGATGCCCCCTCCCCTCCCTGGCTGACCTGTACAGCTCCCGCTGTCTCAGGAAAGCACAGAGCATCGTTAAAGACCCATTCCACCCCGGGCACTGCCACCTAGCAGACGCTATAGGGTGCTAAAAGCTGGCACAAATAGACTAAAAATCAGCTTTTACCAAAGAGCCATAGTAGCGTTAAACAGGCACTGAGTGAGCACAATATGTCCATCATGTCCTCATGTGTCATGTCTTTTATTTTTTTTATTTTTTTCGGACTATAATGTGCAATAAAGTTATATGTATGTGTGTATATATATTCATATGTATGCATATGTGCATGTGTGTGGATATATATACATATATATAGATACATCTCTTATTTTTATCTTTTTTTACTTTTTATATTACCATATTGTATATGCTCCTTAGGCCCTGCGATGAGTTGGCGACTTGTCCAGGGTGTACCCCGCCTTCCGCCCGATTGTAGCTGAGATAGGCGCCAGCGCCCCTCCGCGACCCCAAAAGGGATTAAGCAGTAGAAAATGGATGGATGGATATGCTCCTTATGGGATCTGCTCCAATTTCGTTGTTCTTTGAACCTGTTCACTCCAATAATGACAATACAACTCTATTCTATTCTTCTGAGCTAACGGAGCCGATCGCTTATTTTCACTTCATTCCAATCACGTTTACTTCTGTGGATTCTCGGTGTGCAATTAAGAGCGCAACGCTTTTTTAAATTTTGAACGTGCAGCTAGCGTCTTTCCGTCAGCTGCTGGGACTGAGTTACCATGCAGCAGGCGATATGTCGTGAAAGTTGCCACAACTTGATTATAAAGTCTTTCGTTTGTTTACTGGGATTCTCACTCGTCCTTTATTTAACTGCTAACTTTGTTAGTTTTCCAATAACATCAATACTAGCTAAAATCCTCAAATTGAACGCTGACTGAATTGTCGGTGAGGCACAATGATTGTGTGTTGGATGTGTAGAGGTGTCACTCCCCTTTGTTTTTGTTGTCCTAACTGTTGCACTGAAGTACATCGTTGTTGTTGAAGAACAAAGCTTGTTTATATGACTTTATCTTCATTAGCCACACTGTTTTGTGTTTTATATTGATATAAACACCATGTTTATTTTTTTAGGAGGTTTTTTTCTCGCGGCCTAGCCTCACCCAGACTCTGCTTCCAGTGGCCCCAAGGTGAATTGAGGTTGAGACTCTTGGTTTAGACGTTCACTATTGTATCTTTGTTTTATTTACACATCACATCAGGTTTTAATCCATTAAGACACTTCAAAATAGCTTTTAAAAATGAGAAATTTATAAAATGATCAAAACTCATGTTATATTTTTGGGTAATATGGCAGTGGAGTTAAGGTTACAAAAAAAACTGACCGCAAAAGTAGTTTGTGGCTTGTGCAGCCCTTAGAGGCATTTGTGATTAAGGGCTGTATAAATAAACTTTGGATTGATTGAAGCCTTAAAACATTGCAACTTTTTAAAAATCTCCGGCAAAATCGGGCATTTAAGTCCTGAGCAAGAAGACACCAAATGTTAGCAAGAGCAAAATAGAAAACTTTTATACACATTTTTTGTTCAAATTATAAATTCCTTATGGCCCCACTGTGGACTGGACTCTGACTATTATGTTAGATCCACTATGGACTGGACTCTCACTATTATGTTAGATCCACTATTGACTGGACTCTGACTATTATGTTAGATCCACTATGGACTGGACTCTCACAATATTATGTTTGACCCACTCGACATCCATTGCACCGGTCGCCAGTGGGGTGGGGGTCCCCCACATCTGCGGTCCCCTCCAAGGTTTCTCACTGTCCCATTGGGTTGAGTTTTTCCTTGCCCTGATGTGGGATCTAAGCCAAGAATGTCGTCTTGGCTTGTGCAGCCCTTTGAGACACTCGTGATTTAGGGCTATATAAATAAACATTGATTGATTGATTGATTGATTGATTGATGTTTTTTTCATTACTTGTGAGTTTTTTTCATTCCACAAATTAATTACTTTAATAACCATTCATGTGACATGGCATTTTGTTAACGTTTTATGGTCTATATTAGATCACTGTACGACTGCTCAAACTCTCAATGGATCTGTCCTGATACAGCATGAAAATGTACACACATTAATTAGTACATCCTACTTGCCAACCCTCCCGAATTTTCCGGGAAACTCGCAAATTTCAGTGCCCCTCCCGAAAATCTCCCGGGGCAACCATTCTCCCAAATTTCTCCCAATTTCCAGTCGGACATGAGTGAGGACAGCCTGTCGTCACGTCCGCTTTTCCTCCTTATAAACAGCGTGCCGGCCCGTCACGTTATAACATCTACAGCTTTTGGAGCTCAGTGCACAATTGCATACACAACAAGAGGGAGACTATTACATATGTCTCTGTTATCCATAGGTTTATCTATTACCCATAAAGTAGGCAGGCACGGAGCTATTTCTCAGCGTGTGTTTATTCCAGCTGGCACGTTAATACAATGACACACAACATCCGGATTCCCATCATGCATTGCTTCAAAACTACGGCAAGTAGTAATGTCCAAAAACATAACAGAGACGAAGCAGAAGAACGAAGAAGAGACAGTCATGGCAACGACGAGTAAGAACAAGTACACTTGCAGGGAGAGATGAAAGATGCGTTTGATGAAGGCACTTTTTTGCGTGCCACGCAGCAATGCATCATCAGAGAGGGTGTTCAGTAGGGGTGTGGGAAAAAATCTATTCGAATTTGAATCGCGATTCTCACGTTGTGCGATTCAGAATCGATTCTCTTTTTTTTTTTTTTTTTTTTATTTTTAATTTTTTTTTTTTTTATCAATCCAACAAAACAATTCACAGCAATACCATAACATCCATCCATCCATCCATTTTCTACCGCTTATTCCCTTTCGGGGTTGCGGGGGGCGCTGGCGCCTATCTCAGCTACCAGGGTGTACTCCGCCTTCCGCCCGATTGTAGCTGAGAATACCATAACAATGCAATCCAATTCCAAAACCAAACCTGACCCACCAACACTCAGAACTGCAATTGAGAAGACACAAACACGACACAGAACAAACCAAAAGTAGAGAAACAAAAATAAATATTATCAACAACAGTATCAATATTAGTTATAATTTCCGCATAGCAGTGATTTAAAATCCCTCATTGACATTATCATTAGACATTTATTAAAAAAAAAAAGAACAATAGTGTCACTGTGTCCAATGTTTTCACAAAGTTAAAATAAGTCATATTTTTGGTTTGTTTAATAGTTAAAACAAATTTACATTATTGCAAGCAGTTGATAAAACACTGTCTTTTACAATTATAAAAGTTTTTTTTTTTAAATCTACTACTCTGCTAGCATGTCAGCAGACTGGGGTACATCCTGCTGAAATC